>NC_083621.1:28785437-28792937 GCF_963584025.1 Labrus mixtus | reverse complement strand
CAGACTTGGCCCACGTGGGGCTCTGCAGTCTGGGCTCAGCAGAGTGTACCTGACAGACTCAGAGCGTAGAGGGAGCAAGGAGGAGCAGTACATGAAAACAGACACTTTTTTCAGACTTTAGCTATTGTGAACGTACAAAAGTACATAGATTAAATATACAAACCCCAAAAAGGGCATAATATGGGCTCTTTAAGACGGTGATTTCACACATGCACACAACTCCTGAAAATATCCTCTGAATATCGGTATTGAGCTGCATGTGTGAACGCAAAACAGACACTTTTTTTTTACCCCCCGACTTCACCCAGAAGTTTTCCTGCCAGCCCCCTCGTGATGTGAGGACGCAGCAGGAAATATTCACCCTGAGCGAGTGGGAGGGGAAACGATGCATCACTATAACCTGTACTGTCGCAAATGCAGCAGCACACGTTTAGAGACACACTTAAAAAAAAAAAACAACACTGACTCATGAGTAACCAGCCGCCAGTCGAACGCATTCGTATCACTTTGCAGTGAGCAGGGCCAATAAAAAGTGAATCACACTCAAATATTCACACTCATCCACTCAACAACTACACAACACTCAAGCGGCTCTTGTGGGAAATGACCAGGCCGACACACAATGGCCGGTGTTTGTCTCTGCGTGTGTGTGTGCTCAAGCCAATAAAAAAGTGTTGATGTGAACCTTTGGCAGAGTAACTTAGCAACCACATGAAAAGAGCAGGGATTAAATGCCACACACAGACACACACACACACACAGGTCCACCTAAATACAACCTCTATATTAACTCCACGGGGACCCTCGGATGGTCAATAAAAATGCCCTGAGACCTTGATGCAGATCTGATTGTCCTGAAAGCGGCCGGCCCGGGCTGCTTATCTCGGCTGCAGTAATTCACTTAGATCCAGATACTTCAGATAAACTCTCTGCTGGGAACACAACTACAACCGAACAGACACGACAGGAGGAAACACCGTATTCCCAAATCAATATCCTCGCCCACAGACCTCCACTTCTCCCTCCCTCATCCCTTCTTCCTCTTCTCGTCTATCTCTCTGTCTAAGTAAAACCTTTTTTAACCTTTTATTCACACACACAACCAGCCATGAACGTAAAATATGCTCATCTGATATTAATGACAAACTTAAATACAAACAGCCATCGATGCATTCTGCTGAACGTTGAACCAAACCACCCATCTTGTTTCCACTTAGTCGACTTCTAAAGTAGAACTGAGGGTCTGCGAGGAGCCGAGAATATTGGGATTTTTAAACGCAGTCTTAAAACTCATTTAAACTCATTTATTCAGTCTGGCTTTTATATAGTGCTTTATATAAATTCAAATCTGAACATTATTGTATTGTCTTTTTTATCCTACTACAATTTTAAATATTCTTCCCCCATGTATTAATTCTAATATTTTATTGCTTTATGTGTCGTATTTTATTTTTACATTTTTATATATATATTTTTTGTATTCTTATTGGTGTGCATTAGTCTCTCAGTGATTTTATAAACTACTTTTTCGTCAATAACTTTTCTGCACTCTTGTAAAGCACTTTGAACTGTAATTTAATTTCTCTGAAATGTGCTATATAAATAAAGTTTGATTGATTGATCTGTCCCAGATATTACGTCAGACATGTTGCTCTTTGTGCAGTGACAACGACAACATCGTACAGATTGTTCGGTTTATCAGCTTTTCTTAAAATACTTTCTGCAATTGTTGTCCCCTCTTCAGTCGACTCTCTCACACACACACACACACACACACACACCCCCACACACACACACACACACACACACACACACACACACACACACACACACACACACACACACACACTGCCCCATGTTTCCTCCACTTGCTTCCCTCACTTGCGTCTTAGTCCCTCCCACCAGAGATGCATGAGACACGAGGAAACGAAGCAGAGGAGAGAGGAAATAAGATTTAAGAGACATTAGGGGTGCATTCCAACTGTCTTTTTTTTGCTTTGGAAGGTTCCTAACTGAGTGAAATGACCCGGAAGCGTTTAAGTGGCGGCCATGGTAAGAGCCGTTTGAATTCTCTAAAAGTTAAGGAAAGTTGGGTCAATGCTTCCTTTATAACCTCCTTTAGCTTAGGAGACACTAGACCATCCTTTAGGAAAGGAGATGAGATATGATGCCCCACAATTCCTAGCGACCGTAACATTTAAAGCGACTCGTCAACATTGCGGCACGGAACAACTTCAAGCAGGGAAAAGAAAATTGGAGACATGAGAAGCAGCCCATGGCATTTTAATGTTTGAGGATGTGCACAGCTGTCATCCAAATCATCAACTTCCTGTTAAGACGGAGGACGTCTCCTGTCTCCCTTCTGCGTACATGTATTTGCACATTTTGCTTGGGCACACGTTTGTAACTACATGGTGTATGCAGTGTGTCGAAACAGTGCATTTCTTATATGCATGCAGATATATTATTATTTTATAAAGTGCATGAAATGATTTTTATGCCCCTAAAGCTCTTTGAGGTGAACCTGCCATCAGAAAGGTGTTATATAAATAAGCTTGCCTTCAATTGAACAAAACTGAAGCCAAAACATCCCAGCGTCCAGCTGATATCTTACACTGGGGATGTTATTTGGTGTTCAAGACATGTGCAGAAGGGATCCAGCAGTGGAGCTGTGGAACTGACACTGTAAACCTCAGGTGGGTACTAGCAGACACTCACAGTTATGGAAAGTTCAATGACTCTGATGTTTAGTGTTTGCTCCTCTACTCTGATAATCTGCTGCACACAGCGCTGCAGGAGCCTCATTTGTCAACAGAGCTGTTAATCATGCGGCTTCACCACCTTTTTATAGCGTCAAATAGCTCATTAAAACTAAAGTTCTCAGAACAGTGAGCACTTGGACACAAATCAGCGTGATAAGAACTAACTCTAATGACATCATGATCATGTGAACACGTAGTTAAAAGCAGGTCTTACTCTAGCCCCCCGTTTTATCCCTCTGTTGTCCTCTCCTCCTCCTCCTCCCCCTCCTCCTCCTCATCTGCAACTTTCCATCCTCCTCTTTTGTTTTCGTTTTTGGCACAATGAATCGAGCGAGCCACATCCTGCAGCAGCGGCATTATCTAAAAAAAAAAATCCATAAAAGTCATCAGTGTTTTTGTTGTTTTTCATTTCTGAACCCGCTGCTTCAGCGAGCGCAGCAGACAGAGAGAGAAAGGGGGTCAGTTGATCAGTAAACCTTCAGAGCAGTGCCAACGCTACGCCCTCTAAAACACACACACTCACACACTCACACTGAGGGGCTGGCAGTCTCCTCTTGGATCAGGGTATACAGTCGGTGGCTCCAGTCTTTCACAGCTTGTTTTTCATTCTGTCCTTCCAAAATGAAATAAAGCATCCTAATTAAAGGCTGTTTGGCTTTTCTGCTCTTCAAACATTTTGGGGCAAAAATCCTCAGAGCCTATCATGAAGTAAGTGTAAGAGCAACAACACAAATACAAAGATCTGTACTCTTATTGTCTCCCTCTTGCTTATAGGACAACGTTCAGAATCAGTCTAAAATCAAAGCAGTATAAATGTTGGATTAGAGTTTTAAAATGGGTACTGCAGTCCAAACTTAAAAACCCCGCCCCCTCCTCTCTAGAGTCCATGCTCACGCAGGTTGACATGTGGTGGACTCTGAAGCTTCAGTGTTTATCCAGCTCTGCATGGGTCTGTAAACCTTTCTGCGTTCTAACCTCTCTCCAGTTTTCAGCATCTCTAATATTGATCCTAAGCCGTTTTCACATCAGCACTCCTGATAGTATCTAGATCATTTCAGGAGGACTGCTCCTGATATTCTCCTGACTGTTCACACATGCACCTCACAGTGGGAGACTATCCCTGTCAGACCGGAGCAGGGGTGAAAGCAGTCTGTTACTGCGTACCACTAAAAGATTTAGTGGCGGTACTGGAAACAGCGGAGAGCAGCTACCACATTCAAAACCAGTCCAGTCGCACTTCCAGCATAAAATACATCTGAAAACGTTGTGTCATCTATTAAACAACACGTTGTCTCCTTATTGTTGTCTGATACAGTAAGTTGTTCTGTATTTTGCCTCTGAAGCGCCTCAGTTGGGTTTTTTTTTTAACCTTTATTTAACCAGGTTGGTCCCATTGAGATTAAAAACATATTTTTCAAGGGAGACCTGGCCAAGACAGGCAGCAGCAAAAACACAAAGTTACAGACAGAAATATAAAGAGAGACAAAGTACAATTGACAAAACACTACATTTTGGATTAAGATAGAACCATCATGCAAGCTTCCTCCAGCCCGCTACAGGCTGCAGCTGACTGATATCCAGCACCATGGGCTATTGGCAGTCAGACGTTTGTTGTCAAATCTCCCAAGTAAAATATATTGCAGAGAAGTTGTGATGCTTCATGACATTCTGTGTCATCCCAACAACACACACACAGCAGCTCAGACGGGCTGAATGAAAGGTGACGATTGCGCTTTTCTTCAATCAGAGGGTGCGTTTGATTTATTGTTCAGGGACGTTCAATTTCACCACAGAATTTATTCATGTCATTTACAACGGGACAAGACGGACCCTATGGAGTAGAAGGATATCAAAATAAATTGACACTGTGTATAAAAAGGTGCAGGTGTCTTCTGTGTTTGACTTTTCAGAACATTGGACACTAAAAGAACAGATTTTAAAACATCTCAGTAAGGCCTCTTTGGAAAGTGTTTGAAGTGTTTTGTTGTGATTAATGGAAAAATCCATCATTTTGCACATTGAAGGAGAAATGTTAAGAGGTTTTACTAATAAAAATGTGTTCTTTTAGTGAAAAGTCAAAGACAGAAGACAACTGTTCAGATGTTGAATTAACCTACTTTGGATGAAAGAAAACAAGTTAACAAATTTCCTTCTACTCCATATAGGAACTTAAATAATTAAACATTTTTTAAGGAGTCCTGAAGCCAAGGGGAGTTTAATAATGTGAAGGATGTTGTAGTAGTACTGGTAAGAATTGTTAACTACCTTCCCCCTGGACAGGAGGGGGGGGGGAATATTTGCTATGTGTAGTTCAACAGAATGACATCAACAAAGGATCAGAGACCAACATACTGACGTTTTAATAACATGGAGATCATAGCACTCATGGACAGACTGCACTGACTCCAGTCACAGTATAGAAACATCACTCCCCCTCCTCCTACAGGCTCGAGGTGAATATCCTGCTGCGCTCTCAGCCCACTCAGACTTGCTTGGGGTCTGGCAGGAGAAACTTGGGGTGAAGTCCGAGCGAAAAATTTGACTTGTTTGCGTTCACACGTGCAGCTCCTCCGGGAAATATCAGGAGTTTTCTTCAAGTGTGAACGCCCTACTAGTCTGACCACGTGTCTGCTCATGGAGCTTATTAGAAACATGCTGGTAGTCAAGAACCAACCAACCGAGTCGACTTCAATCTCTTTTTAGGAAGTCTTTACTCCACAATATATTTTCACATTTTTTCCTCATGAATATTCAGAATGTCACATATTCTAGCTTTGAATTACCCCGAACCAAACCTGCAGGAAACATTTTTAATAACTGTTGATAGACAAACTAACCTACATGTGATGTCACAGTCATATACAGGAAGGTGAAAACACACACACACACACACACACACACACACACACACAGGAATGATCTTAACAGCAGAGTATCCCCGGACTGGCCCTCTAACGCTGATCACCTGAGGAGCTGTAAAGCTGCAGAGAAGCTCTCCCACGGGTGCTGTTCTGTCACCGTGTATGCGCTCTGTGCTGCCTCTTCAAGGCTGAAGAAATGTCTTCATGCTTTCCATTAAAATCAAGAAACACTTACCACCTTCTCCATGCAGGCAAACATCTGCTGTGACTGCTAATGAAAAAAATGCGAAAGTGTGAAAAATACCTCTAACTGTGTCGAGGAGCAAATATTCAAATATGAGGGTGTGAAGGAGCTATTTAAAAACCTGTGTCAAAATCAAACACTGGAGGTCTATTAGTGTGATCCTGCCTCGTTTTTTAAAGCTGCGAGTTTGATTCAGAAACATTATGCATTTAAGAAAGTTAATGAAACTCTCTAAGAAAACTGAAGGAATTTAACAGAATGTAAGAAATACTTGAGGTTTTCACGGTGATAAAATGCTCAGAGTGTATAACAGTATTTGTACAGAACACAATCTTTAACAGATCTTTTGATCAAGTAGATGTCGCCCTTGAGCACCAGCATGAAACCAAAACAAACTGCTGTTAGGCCACGCCTCCTCCATACTGAAGCCTCCGCTCTCCTCCAGAGACACACCTCCAACCCCTCTCCACTCACGTTTACACTGAGTTATAAATTGGAACGCACCAAAATTAAGCTCTAAGTGCAAGCGGCAGACAAAATTGTCCTTGTCTCGAGCTGCATTGTTGTGTTAGCATGCTAATGTTAGCGCTCTTTAGTTAGCTCGTAGCTTCACATTTCATGTAATTTGACACAGAATGAGCGTGATCTAAAAACTCTTATTAACATCCAAATAATCAGTGAGTATGTTCTTCTTCTTCTCTCTAGTCCTTGACTAAAACAGCTTTTATACACAAGGGGAGGAGCCGGCCGTCCCGTCCATGTAAACACGGCTCTGACAACAACACAGCCAGCGGGACTCGAGCTTCTTGTTAAGCATATTACTGAATGTAAGTGCAAAGCCATGTTAAATAGCCCACCCAGTGACGTCATTATTAGTGCATGCGTGCCTGCGTGCACCGTTAAGAGGTAATGTGAGCATGCGCAGAATAAAACGGTCAGAGAGAGTTCCCGGACCAAAAGAGATGGTAGCGGACGTGTTTTTCTTCTGTTGATATTAGCCACTAGATGGTATTAGTTAACCACTTTGGATGACTGTAGGGACGCGATAGACTGCTGCAGAAATGTCTAACGTAACACTTCTCACTCATTGTAGACAGTCATGACTCAGAGACACATTTACACAGGATACACTGGATTTAAGATATATTATTGTGTAAAACATTCTTCCTTTAAGTGAAATGAAGATACAAATTAATTATACAAAACGTTAAATGATGCTTTCTTGTAAAGTTAGCGAGCCCTCGTCTGACCCCGGTCAGGACACGGTCCAACACAGCACACAATCTTTTGATTTCTTCAGGTGTTTCTTGACTTAACGTGTTGAAGTGTTTGTTTTCCAGGTGAAGATTCAGTTTTCCCAACAGGGTTCAAATCAGGTCAACAGGTGTCACATTTGAGTACAAATTAGAAATTAAAATCTTCCTCTAATGTGACTTAATGAGTGACAGCAGTTTGAAAAGTGGCACATGGCACGCCAATAGGGGGCCAGCGGCACATCCTGGTCACTGTTAGCCTCTCGTCTGTCACACCGGTACAGCCACCCGTCTCCTCGGAAACAGTGTCAACAATTGATGATAAAAAATGATATATTTGGTTATTTTGTTCATAGTGGATGTCATTTATTTTGAGTAGT
>NC_083621.1:28577937-28780437 GCF_963584025.1 Labrus mixtus | reverse complement strand
GCAAAACAAAAAAATACTGCAGCTCCGTGAGAGTCCACTAGAGGCTGGCTTCAATAAACAAAGAATCCCTATTTGGTCCCATATTAAAATGTTGATAATGACAGCAAGAATAAACATGTTTCACAGCCTGCTACAAACGCCAAAGTGGTCTGAAAAGATCATTATTTATATGTACAAACTGTACTGGGGCTGAATATATTATAACTCTTCTGTTTGGATTTCATATGAATTTTCATATTTAGGGGCGTCGCTGAGTTGACTGAAGGGTCTCTGCATTGTTCTGTAGCTGTTTGCCAGGAGGCTAAAGGCCCACTTCAGCACCACCCAGCGTTTCCAGTATGACGTCCGCCTTCTCCAGGCTTCAAATCATCCCTTCAGAAACCAATGCGTGACATCACTGAGACTACATCTATGTTTCATACAGTCTATGCTGGTTAACGAGTAATTTTTTGGAGTTACTGGGAAGAAACAAGAAAAGATTATACAGTAAGTTTATTCAGTAATGAGCAGAATCAGACTGTATTTTAATCAAATGTATCTAAGGTGTTGCATTAGCCCTGTTCAGACTGCTGTTTCAAGTAGGGATATTCACGTATGGAATCATATTCACGCCTCTGAGACGTTTCACCTTCAATCTGAATGTCGCAGAGGCGTACCTCCTCTGTACCACCACCAGAGGCAGTAACAGAGGAGAGACAGTTACAGTGTGTGTGTGTGTGTGTGTGTGTGTGTGTGTGGGTGTGTGTGTGTGTGTGTGTGTGTGTGTGTGGGTGGGTGTGTGTGTGTGTGTGTGTGGGTGTGTGTGTGTGTGTGTGTGTGTGTGTGTGTGTGTGTGTGTATGTGGAGCTCACACTGTGGCGTGCTCCCACAACTGCAAAGAAAACGCAATGTTAGTTCACAGACTGCGACACCAAAAATAAGTCATCACAGATTCAATATGGATGTACAAAGAGGTGATGACGGCTGAGCTTGGTTACGGCACTTTTGGGGGAAAAGTAAGAAATTATCAATTTATGACTAATTAACAAAACTGCAACTTGACGAAACAACTCCGATCAGAGCTGTGAATAAATCTGACTTTAAATGAACTTACATACTTTGGTACAGAAACAGATGTGCTTATGATTTACGCAGAACTGATCTGAGTGTGTTCACTGACTCAAGACATTTCTGGTTGAAGTCACTTTACAGTTCTTTAAAAACCTCCAAGAATTCCTTTTTTCATGATTAATCTTTACTTTGATTCAGTTAAATTGAGGCTCGTTATTTAGGAACTACTTTTTTAAGACCCAAACTTCTACCTTTTGATCCTAATGGTACTAAACCTGCTCAGCATGTTTTTCCCCACTGCAGGAGAAACAGACATGATGCAACAGTGTCACCTTGTGGAGATCTGCATGTATTACACATACATGTTGGGGACGCTCTTTCTTTGCATCTTGTGACTCTTTGGAAATGTATTTAAATGTTTCTTTCAACCTTTATATTTTAAATCAACCCTTTGCTGCAACCTTTGGACATATTTTGTGTTTGAGCAGAAAACAAAGCACATGAACAGATTCACAGAGACCCTAGACTCATTTAACAACCTGGATAATTTGTAGTAAAACAGTAAGAACTATTTTTATACCAACATGTTAAGGATTTGTTTTCAGGTCATTCTTGTCAAAGTCACTTCTTTCTAACCGCCACATTTCTTTTTAATTTAAAACCTTCTTCAGCCGGTCCGGGGTCGACGTAATCAAACTGTTTAATCTGTCAAATTAAAATGATCACGATTTTGTCATCCCCTTTTTCTAAATTAAAGATCAGATAATCCAGCTCACTGAAGTCCAGGTTTTCAAACAAATCTTTTTAAAGATGACCAAATATAGGACCTGTTTATTCAAAAATAATCCAACGTGATTAAAGGTACCGGATCATATCAGGATTATATCTTCAAATCTGGTTGTTAGGAAGGAATAAATTATTTCTTAATCTGTCAAAATCTCCACTCCTGTGTTTTTTTTCAGATTGAGTTGTTTAAACTTGTCAATAGGATTGTGAAAACTGATCCAAAAGTATCAGGATGATCCTGACCTCAGCTGAGGGCAGATCCAGATGGGATTACAGGAACTAAATGTGAGAAAACTTTTACATTTTCAAACAAACACACAATTAAATACAGTTTTCACAATAAATACACAAGTCAGGCTCTCCCAGCCTTCAGCGAGATGATCTGGCACTACTACCATCCGACGTCCCTGATGCCCAGCCCCCACCATCAGACTGAGTCGTCCCCACAACCACCTTCGTCCTCATTCATGCACAGCCTCCACCTCAGTGGCAAGGAAGTGTGGACAACATGAGCGAGAGAAATACAAAGGAGAAATCCTTCCTGCATATTATCCCATATGCTCTTTTGAGAAGTGTCTCCAGATAACACTTGTTATGACTTTATACAAATAATGATTGATTCTTTGACTAAACTACTGTGGAGTAGAAGTGTGTTTTATAAAATATTGCACCTACAGGCATTATTATAAAACATGAAATAACAAATTTAAAGGTCACATATTCTCCTCCACTTCAACCAGTTTAATTCTCAGAGCTCCACAAAACATAAATCCACTCTGATCCTGTATTTGATCATCTCTATAAACCCCTCTATTTCAGCCCTGCTCAGAACAGGCTGTTTCTGTGTCTGTACCTTTACATATGTAAATGAGCTGTGTCTGACCACGCCCCCTCTCTGGAAGGGCTTTGGGTGTCTCAGTCTTTCTCGCTCCATGTCATATTGTTTACGGTGAGAAGGCAGACTCAGAGAGTAGAACAAACACCTAGCTGTGGGAGTGTCACCCACCTGGGGGAGGGGTTACTGCCCTTTGTGATGTCATGAAGGGAAAATCTCCAAACGGCCTGTTTGAGCACACATTTTCTGAAAAGTGGAGCAGGCCGAAGACGGAGAGGATGGACTTTTCTCATCATTGGGGGGTTTGGAGACAGACTAGAGAAACATGTTAGTGTTAGAGGAACATGGAGAAGTGTGTTTTACTAAATAAGTGACCTTTAAAGGTTCTATATGTGACTTTTTACATGTAAAAATCGATAAAAGTAGATGTTCACTGTCCCTCTCTGTTGCCTGTATAACATTTTTACCCGGGTCAGTTTTTCCAGGAAGTGACGTTATATGCGCGATCTCGACGTCCTCCTCACTCCTCTCCACTTAGGGTCCCGACACACCAAGCAGACAGCAGAGAACTAGTGGCATCGAAGGCAGCACGACGCCTTTTGTCTTGGCAAAAAGTTGCACTTGAACACATCGCAAAGACTGCAGCCGACCGGAAACCACCACGTACGTTCTGCGCATGTGTGAGAGAAAATAACTCTCCATGCCAGCAGGGGGCGGTAGTCTGTAAACGTCATTCCAAAAAGGGGAAACCTGAAGAGGACGAGGAAGAACACTTTCACATTTAAGTGGAGAAACAACAAATGTCCCATTGATTTTAACTTCTCAAGGAAATGATATCGAGCTTGTCAAAAGCTACAAGTACTTGGGATTTATTCTTGAGTGTGATCTGTCTTTTAAATCACATATTGTCAATTTGGCCTCTAAACTTAAGGTGAAGTTGGGATTTTATTACAGAAATAAATCCAGCTTTTCCCTCAGTGCAAAGAAACTTCTTGTTTCATCAACCTTTCTTCCTTTGTTGGATTATGGAGATGTAATGTACATGGGCACCTCGGCTAAATGTTTACAGTCATTGGACACCGTGTATCACTGTGCGTTGAGATTTTTGACTGGTTGTAGACGCTTCATTCATCACTGTGACCTGTACACTAACTCAAATTGGCCATCTTTGAAGGTGCGCAGGCATATACACTGGCTGAAGCTTATTTATAAAGCTCTTCTTGGTTTGGTGCCTTCTTATTTATGTTCATACCTTCAAAGAACCAGAAGCCACTGAAGTGTCTGAAATACCTGGGACATAGGTTAACTCCTTAAGGGTGTGGAGACCACATCTGGAAAGTGATTGTATCTGTGACCTGTGTTGCCCCTTGAGTTTATGACATACATAAATCTAAGACAGAAACCCCCGCAGCTGTATGGAGAGGGGTTGTCCTGAAAACAGAAACAGATGTCCACATGTTGTTCTGAGTGCATATATACGACTGTTTCTGTGTGTTCGACAGAGATCATTATTGGCTTCATGACTCTCCTGAGCAGACGTGCTCAGTGATACTTTTCTTGCTAATAAAATAATTATTTTTAAAAGCAAGTCAGTGTCAACGGAGATTTTCTTCATCATCTGCATGTCATCAATGACTGAGGGAAACCACATTAATTTTGGCGGCGCGGAACAGGATCAGTTGGGGCCTTCTGCAGCGGACGACAGCTTCAGCGTGTTCATTCCTCCATCACCTCGGAGCATGAGTGTTGTTTTTTCACACATTGCGGAGCTGATTCTGTCGTGTGTCTGCAATTTTGGCTGCACTGTTAAAGAACTGATATGTTGATGTTTGGAGTGATTCTCCGTCTAAATTGGGGTTTATTGAGTTAAAAAAAAAATTATAAGGGGACTAGAATAAAGAAAAGAAAAGAGACAAATAAGTGAAAAGAGAAAAAGTTGAAAGTGAAGATAATGTTAGAATAAGCGTAACTAGTAACTAAAGAACAGTTAGCTAAATAACCATGCAAGCTTAATGAAGACAGGGCCCATATCTTCTTAATATTAAGACATGTGTAAATTAGAGCCTGGAAGTGAAAGTTGGCTTTAAGAAGTAGTCAAATTGAGTAGTAAAACAAAGAGGAGAAATAACCCTGGCTAGGGGAATTGGAAAAATTAAAAGTATAAGATAAGAAGTAAAAGATGAAAAATGAGGATAATAAATAAAGATGAAATAAAGATGAAAGAGTTTTGAGAGAGGTGAAAAATGGAAGCGCTGAATAAAGGAACAAAAATGTGTGCATTGAAGCATGCAGTGTGAAGTAATTTGTTAAAAGTTTGGCCAAAGTAAAATTTTTTGATGAAGTTAGAAGGGAAAATTATAAATGAGTCGACTTTAAAATTTAAGGTGAAGGGCGGTTGAAGCCTGTGTGTGTGCCGCTGTACAACTTATGTTCAAGTGCTGAGTTTTTGGAGCCTTGACGTAGGCTATGTGTGTGCGTTATTGGAGACTGTGTTGGTGTAGATGTTGGTGTAGTTGGTGTTGGTGTAGATGTGTGTACTTGTTATGTAGCGGTGTGTATGATCCGGAAATGTTCTTGTATATGTGTGATTGATAAATAGAATAGATGTATTATTAAATAGGCATATATAGCAGGAGATTGGTTAAAGGTGATTTTAGTAACTCATAAGGAGACATTTTTGCTTCATCAGTGTTAAAAAACCTATGAGCCTTTGTTTCAGGGGACCTTTATATATTCGATTTGATAAAATATGAGCCCCTCAGAGGACGTTTATTTAATCTGATAAATACATATGAGCCTAATAACGTTTGTTCATACATAAGTATATATAGTATCTGTTTTATAACAGAAGTGGAGAGGCCAGCGAGGACAGTCTGTACACATTCAGGGAGCAGGAATAGAGAAAAGAAGATCTGAAAAACTGCTGGCTGATTGGAGTGTGAATTTTTTCTTCTTCTCTTTCTGTCTGTTTGTGTGTATGTGTGTGACCACATTATGCTCATTCTCTGACGGCCAGTCTATACTGGAAGTCCTTGCTAAATTTAGGAGGGGGGCCAAGGGGTGTTGCCTCAAATAGAGAGCCAATTAGATTACTCCTCTTGATAAGGAGTGGAGAGACCCCCCCCCCTCTCTCTTTTCTCTCTGTGAGACAGAGAGAAGGGGGAAAAAACACCCTTCACCCATGAAGACAGCTTTTGCGACAGATAGAAATGACAGATAATGTGTGCATATTTCACTGAATTGTTATTGCATTGTGTATACAATCACAGAGTGATCCTAAGACACTAAACTTTTGTTTTGTTTCCTTTTTGTCTTCTCTGTTTCTTTTTACTATGCTGTGTGAGAGCTGAAGGAAAGACAAAGGAAATGGAATGTGTCTGAACTGGATCAGTCCAAACGGCAGATGAGGAGACACCTGGTGGGTGCTTCACAAACACTGGAGCGTGCTGATAACAGCGTGTAGGGATCCTGAATCCAGCTTGATCAAGGCCAGTGCGGTTTTATCCACAAACTCTTTCAACAAACACCTGCATTTCTCTATATGTGTATACATTTATATATAGCCAACATTTTTGATACATGTTAAGTTTGTTCTCACATATAGGCTTACAGTATTTATTCTTATATATTACATTGCAATTATTTAGGAGGAAATCTTGGCAACAGACTGATTAATTGAGGCATTTGGTTAATTAATGGAGTATTGTTGATTTGATTGATCATTTGTGGAAAAGTTGATTTGATTCTAATGCTGTTGAGTGCTGTGAATGCTGGTTTCATTATCTGAGTATGGTCTAGCTTGATTTGGGCTATTTTGAGATGGAACATTGACATTATTGCCATAATTTAAGATAAATAGGTGTGATTAGATGCATTAGGTGATAAACAAGTGATTTTGCTTTCATAGTAAGAAGCCTTTGGTCTCCTTTGGGGTTGGCAAATTCAATCACTTTCAAGTGTGGTAACACGGTACTTTCTAAATAGTTTTTTAACTATTTCAGTTTGACTTACAATACAAGGAACTAAGAGGGTCATTGTAATGTCAAAGATGGACACCAGAATTATAAAAGCAATCACTCCTGTTGATGTAGTGCAGAAGACTAATTCTCTTGTTAAAAATATTCCAAAAATATCGGAAAAGTGGAGCAAGCGTTGGCCTGACATTGACCAGCCTTGGCCAGTAGAAGGGACTTTGAACACAGATGTGATTAAAACAATACAGGTGCTTGTGTCTACAAGAAAAATGATAAGGCAGCAGGAAAGTTAATGGAGAAGGTTAACACACCCTTCTCACATACTGCATCAGCAAAGAAGCCCCCGCCTTATGAGAAGGAAGTGAAGTTTACTGATGTTTATCCTCAGCTCCCAGTGATTAGACAGGAGGGCAACTATCACATCACAGATGAGGATGAGCAAATAATAGAGAAAGGAAAGGCTAAAACGACCATAAAGATGTACCCAAGCTCTGACAGTAAAAAGAAAAAGACCCGTTTGGGAAGTTGTAGCGGACAGCGGTTTAGAAGACTGGAAATAGAGGATGAAAGTGAGAGTGAGTCGGACGAAGCTGTTGGTGGATATAACCCGGCAGTTAGGTGGATGTTGGCTAAAGTGGATAAAAAAGGAGACAAGGCAAGTAAGGAGAATGGGTCCAGAAAAGGACGACACAGATGAGAGTGATAGTGATGGAGACTCAGAGAGAGAGGGTCCTTCATATCTTCACCCGCTAGCAGCCGGTTCAGGGGTGGAAGATGATGGATGCAGGACATTAAGAGAGATTGAGAGGACTATAGATAAATGCCTTGTGAACATAAGTGAATCTACCAGTCCAGAAACCCAGCAAGTATTGGAAAAGCAACTACAGGAACTGCAAAAAACACAGAAGAAAAAGTCTCAAAAGTCTGACACTTTGGGGTATATATTACGTCCAAGAAAAGGAAAGAGACTCAATAAAATGTGTCCAGTAATTGTGCGTGGGCAAAATTTAGAGTATAAACCTTGGCAAAGTACAGATATGTCAAACATACTTGAAAAGTTACCCACTCTTCAAGATGGAGCACATCCTTGGATTTCAAAGTTGGAAGAGGTTTTGGTGGGAACACAACCTGCCATGGGAGATATTAAGAGAATCTTGGCTAGTCTCATTGGGGTCCCAGTGATGGAGGAGATCCTGCAGGTGGCAGGCCTTAATAGATATGTGGTGACTGCAGTGTATGATCCAGAATTGTTGGCTGTGTTGGGCCACGCAGGCTTAGGACAGTCAAACCATGGACTTGGGCCTTTGAGTTATTTACTGAGATGGCCTAAAAGGACTCTTTATCCCAGAATTCCCTGCGGTACTTCACACCTACGTGTGACGTAAAGGGGGGACCGGAACCTGAGGGAGACCCCACAGGAAGGCGGCCAGGTGATAAAACTCTGAGACTCCCCTCGTTCTACCTCTTTCCACGCGCTGACTTGAAGTGCTAGGAGACCCAAGCTCACCTCCTGTTTCCTGCAACAATCTTCCTTGGTTTAAGTTTTGGCGTGCAGGTAACCCGCGGCCGGCAGTGTTCTAAATTCCGAGCTCGGATTGTCCAGTGAACGCATCTCAGTTTCTCGGAGAGCGTTAGGCTATAACAGATTATCAGAAAGATAACAGTCTTATTCCGTCCTGCAACGAAAGGACATCGACGGACATCTTTCCCCTCGACGGAGAACCAACGAAGCCGCTCTTGCCGTAAGGGACCCTCGCCGCCATAAGACGCCTCTACACCAGGACAGACAGAAGATCTGTTTTATCGCCGGACTCCTTTTTCCTTCACCGATCGCAGGCAAAGCGATTCACAAGTGAGGCTTAATTAGGTCTGGGCAGAATTAGCTTTAGAGAGTGTTTTTAACAATTGTTTGATTGAAGCAGAAACTGTAATTTTATCTTTGTTGGACCGTCACGTCCTGAGTTTTACCTGTTTAAAACTCTTGTTGTTGTTTCGGACCTTTGCGTCCTGTATGTGTTTATCGTAACAGTGTTATAACCGGGTATTATTCTTCTGATCAGAAAGGTCAGTGTAAGCCGTATTAACTTGAATTCGGCCATTGGTTTGTTTCTGTGAATGAAGGGAATTACTCCGAGTTGTGGCGCGGGAGTTAGACTGTGATCCGGCCTCTTCAGGCACGCATTTCTCTCCTCCTCTACGCTCCTCTTTTCCTCCCATTTTCTCCCCTCTTTCTAACACACACATATTCTCGGGTAGACGTACATTGGGAGACTAACTCCACCACCGCGCCATTACGCACATAGGCCATACACACACACACACACACACACACACACACACACACACACACACACACACACACACACACACACACACACACACACACACACACACACACACAAAGAGAGATCCATACACTCGAGGCCATCCAGACGCCTCAGAGACACAGATCGTGTAGGGCCGAACTCGGTCTCTTTCAGACATTAAGGCCACATTAGGTCTTTGTTAGGTGTGCGACATCGGAAAGGCGACCACGTGGGACGGAGTAATCTCCCCCCCCTCTCTCTCTCTTTCACACACACGCACGCATACACCCAGGCCTTTGTTAGGTGTGCCATCGTGAGCGACCACGTGGGTACGAAGTCATCTCCCCCTTTTCTTCTTCCCCCCTCTCTCTCTCACACACACACACACACACACACACACCCAGTCCACAAGCCGTGCTTGATAATGTTTGTTGCTTAGATTAGTTTATGATAGTTATTTGTTTGATTAAGTTCATTGATTTTGGATTGATGTTGCTTTGTCTAAATAAATTCTGTTATAATTTAAGAGAGCAGTTGTTTGTGATTACTGGTGTATTTGCATTGTGATATAAGCTGGGTGCGAAGGCTTTGTGTACGGATTCACACCTTCAATTTATTAAATATAGTTATTAATTATTAATAATATTAGTAATTAAATAACTAATCTGAGACTGATTTGAGTGATATTTTGGTTATATTTCCCTGAGTACAGGGTGGTGCCCCAAAACGAGATTAAACATAGTTTAATGATATTTTATTTATATTATTAATAATTAGAAATAATTATTAAAGAATATAACCAAAGTTGACTTGATACAACCCCAACAGCTGCAAATAGAGGTCGAATGTGGAGAGCATTGAGAGGTGCATTTCCAACAAACGTACACCCTGATAATATTTTTATTGAATCATTGGGCCCGCAGGAAAACCCAAGAGCTTATGTGTCTAGGGCTCATCAAGTGTGGAGAAATGTCACACGAAATGACCCTTATTTGAATCAAATGGAGCAATCAATTTTGCGAGCTAAGATACAGAAGGGACTGCCCCTACCAGTGAGGAGCAAGTTGGCAGAGGTGGTTGGTCTTGGAAGCATGGCAAAAGGTGTGTATACAGCTCACATAGCACATCAAGTTGAGCTGTATCGGAAAAAGGAGCATGACCAGAAAGAACAGGACCAGGAGACTCTTAAAAAACTTAACCAAATACAGCTGGTGGATAATAAGAAGAAGGAGAAGAAGCAAGCTGTGGTTATGCAAACCAGCCTCAACCAACTCAATTACCACCACAACCACAGCATGAACAGACCCAGGCCACCCCAGCCGTTATCTCTGATCCCCACTGCCCCTTTTCCACAGCCAGTTTTTGACCAACCACAGATATGGAGAGGAAGAGGTTAAGGAAATTTAGGAAGAGGTAGAGGAGGAAATTTCCTACAGTCTTCAGGAGCATGTCATAATTGTGGACAGCTAGGCCACTTTGCTTGTGAATGTTACAGAACAGGAGGAGGTTTCAGAGGAGTATAGATAAATGTTGAGGCTGGAGAGGACTTTTCTGTTGTTTACATGAAAGGTAAAGGAGTTAGATTTATGTTGAAGGAATTGTAAGGTAGAATAGTGAAAGTTCAGGAAGTAAAGAGATAAGTGAATGCTCAGATAATGAAATTGTTGCATGCAATGATGAAGCCTAAAGAAATAGCAGTGGCTAAGTGTGCGGCACACAAAATGGACATGTCAAGGTTCACACAAGGTAACAAAGCAGCTGATGAGGCTGCAAAGGCGGTTACAGGAGCAAACAAATTGGGCAAAGTTCTTCTGGTCACCCATGAGGTGGACTTGGAGGATAAAATTACGCTCAGAGATGTGGTCTCGATGCAAGAAGCTGCTTCTGCGATGGATAAACAATTATGGAGAGACCGGGGCCACTCAAGATTCCACTGGCCTGTGGAGAAATCATGAAGGACTGATGGTTTGTGAAAAAATGAATGGTGTGTTAAAAAATCGTATTGTTAAAATCTGCCACCACACAGGTCTGAATTTGATGAAGGTGCTTCCGTTGGTGTTATTGGTGTCTTGATTAAAGCCACGTAGAGGCCAAAGTTTTAAATTTAACCGGAGACGCCTGTTATACTTTGATCCCTGATGCTGCTGACAATATGACTAGTGTCATAGATGCGTTGAAACTTAAAAGGGATTCATTTGGTCCATCAGAAGGAGCAGGATGGTCTGCTAATGCAGGAGCTATAGTGGTTCAGATTCTGGTGGCTACTCTTCTATCACTGTGTGTGATGTTTTGTTTTTGTACGCTGTTGTTGACCTTTGCTAAGGCTATGCTATTGAGATGGTAGGAGTTGTAATGCCGGGAGAAAACATTAAGATGCCTCTACTGAGTGGTAATGACCTGAGTGAAGATGAGGAGGTCATAGAGATTGGACAAGAACTGGTAGAGAAATATCCATTTTGAATATCTGAATTCATCATTGACTCACTATTATTTTGAATAGGAAGTGAATGGATGAAAGTGGGAAAATGTAATATGTTAATTATGTATATGTTAATCATGTAGTGGAATAATGTGAAAGTATGATACGAAAATGAATATATTTTTGATGTTTTTGTATGTGCAAAGATACTGGTTGTTGATTTTTCTTTCCAGGACAATATTTGGGAGACCAAAGTGAGGGTGGCTAATTGTCCAGAGATCCTTCCAGCCTAATGGACTTGAACAACCAAACTTAGGAATGAGGACATCATGATGAGGGGTTTCGATTGAAAAATCATTGAAGGTTTATTACAGTAGAAGCTGATGCTGCTAAAAAGCAATAGTTTGATATATACGTATGTTTTCTGTATGTTTTTATAGTATTGGATTTTTTTATTACAATGTAACTTGTATTATTGATAAATATTCTGCACTTTTTACTCTATAATAGTAAGACATATTAATTTGGATTAGTATTGGAGTTTTTGTATGAGATGCATATATTGGGACCTCAGGTGTTTTCTTTCTTTATCGATCCTTAGGGAAAGTGGTGTTAGGTAGGGAAAGGTCCATTGGAAGGTGCGATGGGTCGACCAGCCTGACTTTGGACAACTTTTTAGATTTTATTTCTGAGGTTTTAAATGTATGCATTTATATAACATCCTATAAAGTTTTCAGAATTTTCTTTTTAATTGGTTTGGAGTACTATATGTGGTTGCCTGGGGCAGAGGGACCGTGAGAGAGTTTTCCTGTCTAGATTGTTTGATGGATACATTCAGAAAGATAGCTGCCTGATGGGTTTTTCGCTCTCACACTCCACAACATTTTTTTTTTACTATATTGCTAAGGTTAAGCATGGACAGAAGGGTATATCATAAGCATTCTGTGTGTGTTATTATGTGATTCTTATGAGGCCAATTAACATCATAATTGTATAATTTTTCTCATTTTTGAGACTGTTGTCTCTAAGGGGGGAAATATGAAGTGTCTGAAATACCTGGGACATAGGTTAACTCCTTAAGGGTGTGGAGACCACATCTGGAAAGTGATTGTATCTGTGACCTGTGTTGCCCCTTGAGTTTATGACATACATAAATCTAAGACAGAAACCCCCGCAGCTGTATGGAGAGGGGTTGTCCTGAAAACAGAAACAGATGTCCACATGTTGTTCTGAGTGCATATATACGACTGTTTCTGTGTGTTCGACAGAGATCATTATTGGCTTCATGACTCTCCTGAGCAGACGTGCTCAGTGATACTTTTCTTGCTAATAAAATAATTATTTTTAAAAGCAAGTCAGTGTCAACGGAGATTTTCTTCATCATCTGCAAATCATCAACGACTGAGGGAAACCACAACACTATGCCTTGCGTTCCTGTGATGTCTTTAAACTGTCTGTTCGTGTCCGCACTGAGCCCGGGAAAAGAGCGTTTAGTTTTGCTGCTCCCACCACATGGAACTTTCTCCAAAATGACTTGAAAATGGCGGATCTCATTTCGCTTGAAGCCTTTGGCTGGATCTTAAAAGATAAAAAAACAGGACAGTGCCTGTGTTTCTGAATTTAAATCTGTGATCAAGATTCTGCACTTTATCTGTAAATCAATTTACACATTGTAAATCGTTGTTCTCTCTTAACTTATTGTCTCTTTATCAGTCCGCTTCCGGCGCTGTGTGAGGTGGCCGCCGGTTGTTTTTACTGTGTGTTTTTTGAGTATTAGTTTACTCTATTGAGTGGAAATGGCTACTTTCGCTCTTGAAACTTTTTGCGCTGTTTTTCTGTTACTTTGGACATTCTTTGTAACGGAGAGCAGCGCACAGCTGAGTGAGGGCATTGTTTACACACGCGATCAGCTGATGGCACTCTCCAAGGTGCTACTGCCTGGAGCAAGGTCTGTAATTCACTGCGGTCAAGCCAGCCGCTCCTCGAGTTTACATGGTGAAGTGAGCCGCCCCTAAATTTTAAGTGCCCACGTATTCTGATCTTTATGGTAAATGCTCCGGACTGCAGAGCGAGCAGAAAGAGAGAGCGATTAAGTGAAGTGCTAAATGCCTAGGTCTTACCATAAAACTGACTAGTCTAGGACGTACTAAGTCCAACCATATCAGAATCATTTTCTACTTATGGAAGGATTTTTTTTACAAGACATCAAAGTCATAAAAAAGACTCATTATAGTGATTTATAAAGGACTTTGTCAATGGATTTCTCAAAAAGTACACAGTAAAAGTACTTCATATTACTTGTGCACGTAGTCTAGGACGTACTAAGTCCAACCATATCAGAATCATTTTCTACTTATGGAAGATTTTTTTTTGTCTGGAAAAGGAGATTTATAACGGGTCAAAATCGCTCTCTCTGTCTGTTACTCCTGCTCGCTCTGCAGTCCGGAGCATTTACCATAAAGATCAGAATACGTGGGCACTTAAAATTTAGGGGCGGCTCACTTCACCATGTAAACTCGAGGAGCGGCTGGCTTGACCGCAGTTGTAATTCCGGAGGAGCTGAGGAGGCGACGTCGGGGTTGCAGAGCTGGAGCTAAGAGAAGAGCTAAGAAGAGAAAACACAAGCCTTCTGTACCAGCGGTGATTATGGGGAACGTGAGGTCTTTGGGCAATAAGACGGACGAACTCGACGCGCTTGTTCAGCACCAGTGGGAATACCGCCAGTGCAGTATTATGTGCTTCACGGAGACATGGCTGCACTCGGACATCCCGGACCACAGCGTGGCGGTACCCGGCTTCAGGACTTTTCGGGCTGACAGGGACGTTATTAAGAGCGGTAAGAAGAAAGGTGGAGGGATTGCACTGTATGTGAGTGAGAGATGGTGTAATCCTGGCCATGTTAGTGTGAAGGAACGTCTCTGCAGCCCGGACATTGAACTGTTAGCTGTTGGAATGCGCCCCTATTACCTGCCCAGGGAATTCACATGCGCCATTGTTATAGCTGTTTACATCCCACCGTCAGCTGATGCCGAGTCTGCGAGTGATGCACTTCACTCTACTGTTTCACAGCTTCAAACTAAGCATCCAAATGCATTTGTAGCCATTACCGGCTCATGTGAAAATGGACAAAACACTACCCACTTTTCATCAATATGTTAGCTGTCCAATAGAGAAAATAAAACACTGGACCTTCTGTATGCTAACGTTAAGGAAGCATACAGTACCTCTGACTTTCAGTACAACTCCAGGTCATGCCACTTGCAGAAGTTTTCTGATGACTCTGCGGTGGTGGGGTGTATAAGTGATGGGCAAGAGGGGGAGTACAGAGAGCTGGTGGATAACTTTGTGGAGTGGACAGGAAGAAATCACCTGATTCTGAACTTGGACAAGACCAGGGAGATGATGATCAACTTCAGAAAGAAGAGGACAGAGCCACCACCGCTGTGCATCCTGGGAGAGGATGTGTCTGTGGTGGAGGAGTACAAGTACCTGGGTGTCAACATAGACAACAAACTGAACTGGAAGGCCAACACTCAGGCTGTGTACAAGAAGGGGATGAGCCGACTCTACTTTCTGAGGAAGCTGAGATCCTTCAACATGTGCAGTAAGATGTTGGAGATCTTCTATCAGTCTGTTGTGTCCAGTGCACTGTTCTCTGCTGTGGTCTGCTGGGGAGCAGCATTGGAGCTGGTGACACTAAGAGACTGGACAAACTCATTAAGAAGGCCTGCTCTGTGACAGGCTGCAAGCTGAACTATTTTGTAGTGGAGGACTTTGAACAAACTGTTATCCATTATGGATAATCCTGATCACCCTCTGCACACCCTACTGGACAAACAGCGGAGCAGCTTCTCCAACAGACTGATACAACTCTGCTGTCACAAGGACCAATACAGGAAATCTTTCTTACCGAAGGCCATAACTCTGTACAACAGTTCACCTCAGAGAACTGTCATCATGATAATATCTGTCTCCATACTGTAATCTGTTCTGCACATGTTAAATTTACAAATTATCCCTGCACTCATGTTCACTTCATTTGTCTGTCTACTTGCCGTTACATTGTATAGTTTCTGCTTATAATATGTCTACACTCATGCACTTTAACTTATGTCAATACTGTCCATTTAAAACTCTGGTTTTGCACATTTACATTTAATCTTCCATATTTAATCTTCCTATTTAAGACTAGTAATGCTTAGTTAAATCCTGGTTATATATATTCACATCCTTAGTTTTGATATTTTCAGTACTTATTTACTTTGTATTTAATATTATATTATGTTTAGTTTGCTAACATTGTGTTTTTGCTAACATTGTGTTTTTTACTCATATTGTGTGTTGGATAACCTGCTGCTGTAACGCCACAATTTCCCAGTTTGGGATCAATAAAGTAATTCTATTCTATATTCTATTCTATCATGTAATGCTTTTTATGACGTGTGCTGCTGCCCTCTTGGCCAGGTCACCCTTGTGAAAGAGATCCTGATCTCAATGGGTTATTTACCTGGTTAAATGAAGGTGAAATAAAATACATTTCCCCGAGAACCACTGTAGTCTCATTTAGCCACTTGTTAGCAACCGCCTTTTTGTTTTTAAGGACGCGTAAAAACTTCAAAATTGGGGGTATGACCCTTTTTTTCAGATACACATTCAGTACCAACTGAAAAAGGCTCTGGGACCCACTTTTGGCTCCCGACCCATCAGTTGAGAACCACTACATTAGCCCCCCAATGACTAAATCTGCCCCTGCCCACACACACAGTGCTGTGCTCCCCTGTACCGCCTCTGTTACTATACTTCTGAACAGAGGGCGGGTCACTTGGTCCCCCTTTTCTGCAACATTCATATTGAAGATTAAATGTCACAGAGACATAATCATCAAGCCTTGAAACGGCAGCTTGCTTCTGTATGCAGCTGTGTCATGCTGCGTTCAAGTCACATCACAGAAACAGTCATTTCAAGCTTCAAACGTGTCACATATTCTTTCTCCAAAGGTTAAATTAAAGGAAAGCAGTTTTTCCTGGATGTGCTGAAAACAATCTCAAAAGATAATGTGCTATTGAAACTTTGTGAAATGATCCAATTGGCAGTAAATGAGTTGAACCCTCAGCTTTTGATATTTGTGTTTATCTGTTGAAGAACCAAAGAAGACAACTGTCACTTTAACACTAATTATAACACTGTGTCTTTAATGCTTCAACATTATTATCCAATCAGACTTTAAAACCAGAAACATACAAACACAGCTCCACCCTGTATGACTCAACACAGACAAACCAGGAAACAGACACTTCCTCTCTCTCCGTGAACACACACACACACACTGAAACACACACACGGACGATAACTTTCACTGTGAGAAATAAAAGAGACGACTTCCACAGAGAGACGACAGCTTCAGGTGGGAATACTGGGAATACTGGAATACTGCCACTTCAACCAGTTACTGACTGAACTCTGTAAGAAGCTTCAGAAAAACAAGAGTCAAAGTAAGTAACAGGAGACTCTGTGGAGGAGGAACCTCAGCAGTCTGACCTGTTTGTGCTGTTTGAACTGTCCATACCTGTCGGGAGTTTTGCTTCACTCAGAGAAAAATGGCTTCTTGTTCAGAGGAGGATCTGTGCTGTTCTGTCTGCTGTGACATCTTCAAACATCCTGTGATTCTGTCATGTAGCCACAGCTTCTGTAAAGCCTGTCTGCAGAGATGGTGGAGAGAGAAGCAGGCCCAGGAGTGTCCAGTCTGTAAGAGAAGATCTTCGAGGTCAGAACCACCTATTAACTTGGCATTAAAGAACATGTGTGAGGCCTTCTTACTGCAGAGAGATCAGAGAGCTTCATCAGACTCTGAGGATCTCTGCAGTCTGCACTCTGAGAAACTCAGACTGTTCTGTCTGGATCATCAGCAGCCAGCGTGTCTTGTCTGCAGAGACTCTAAACAACACACCAACCACACATTCAGACCCATCGATGAAGCTGCACAAGATCTCAGGGACGAGCTCCAGGAATCACTGAAGCCCTTAAAGGACAAACTGAAGCGATTTCATGAGGTCAAAAAAGTCTGGAATGAAACAGGAAAACACATCAAGGCCCAGGCTGCAAACACAGAGAGACAGATAAAGGAGCAGTTTAAGAAACTTCACCAGTTTCTAGAAGAGGAAGAGGAGGTCAGAATATTTGCACTGAAGGAGGAAGAAAAGCAGAAGAGTCAGAGGATGAAGGAGGAGATGGAGGTTCTGAGCACAGAGATAGCAGCTCTTTCACAAACAGTCAGAGCCACAGAGGACGAGCTGAGAGCTGCAGACGTCTCATTCCTGAAAAACTACAAGGCTGCAGTGGAAAGAGTCCAGCAGCGCCCCCTGCTGGAGGATCCACAGCTGCCCTCAGGAGCTCTGATAGATGTGGCCAAACATCTGGGCAACCTGAGCTTCCACATCTGGAACAAGATGAAGAACATGGTCTCATACAGTCCTGTGATTCTGGACCCAAACTCTGCTGGTTCAGACCTCATCCTGTCTGAAGATCTGACCTGTGTGAGACGAGGAGAGGAGAAGCAGCTTCCTGATAATCCAGAGAGGATTGATGACAGCTGGTCTGTCCTGAGCTCTGAGGGCTTCAACTCAGGGACTCACAGCTGGGACGTCGAGGTTGGACAAAACACATACTTGGAAGTTGGTGTGTGTGAGGAGTCATCAGACAGGAAGAGAGACATAAACTCTGGATTATGGAGAATGGGGTTTTATGGGGAAATATACAGAGCAGAAACCCCATCAGGTGAACAATCTTATCTGTCAGTGAGAAAACGACCTCAGAGGATCAGAGTGAATCTGGACTGGGACAGAGGAAAGCTGTCATTCTCTGATCCTGACACTAACACACACATACACACCTTCACACACACTTTCACTGAAAAGCTGTTTCCATACATTTATAATTATGAACTACATCCTCTGAAGATAATACCACTGAACGTCTCTGTAACAGTGAAACAACGGTGATGAAGAATTCTGCAATGCTTTTGTATTTTGTGGTAAAGGCTGAAAACTATTTCAGACATCAGTTGTCCTCTTCCAAACAGAATCTGAATGAATACATTGATTGTAAAGAACAAGATATGTAGGCTACTGGGAATGAGCTTTGAAAATCATTTTTAAAAAAGGCTAAATTATAAACCCATATGTCAGTTATATGTGCTGATTTCAATCCATTTATGGCAGAAATACAGAAATAAGATGCCAGAAATGTGTTCATCCATCAGGAGAGATATATGATTACACCCTGAGGAGTTCTCATCATTTTAAACCTTTATATTTTTTATGTGTTTGATTGTTCTCTAACTTTTTCTATCACAGAAATCAGCAACATAAAGGTCAAATGCCTTTCTGACTCTGTTACCACCAAAGCCATCACTCCTGCCACTCACTCAATCCTCACTGACTGCATCACTGAAATAAAATCCTGGCTCCAAACCAACTTTCTCAAACTCAACTGCGACAAATCAGAAGTCATTATCATCGGCCCCAAATCCACCAACAACTTCTCCCTCTCCATCGATGGCTCTACAGTGCTCCCTTCCCCCCACATCCGTAACCTTGGAGTCATCTTCGACCAAACCCTCTCCCACGACAAACACATCTAAAACAAATCACCAAAACAGCCTTTTTCCATCTCTGTAACATCGCCCGCCTCCGCTCATCCTTCTCATTTTCAGCTGCCGAGACCCTCACCCACGCTTTCATCACCTCCAGATTAGACTACTGCAACAGTCTCCTCTACGGTTCACCATCCAAAACACTCAAGAAACTTCAATACATTCAAAACTCCGCTGCTCGTCTCCTCACACACTCCAGCACCAGAGACCACATCACCCCCGTCCTTCATGACCTCCACTGGCTCCCCATCCCCCAGCGTATCAACTTCAAACTCCTCATCCTCACCTACAAAGCCCTTCACAACCTGGCTCCCCCCTACCTGTCTGAGCTCCTCCACCAGCACACTAATTTATTATTATTATTAAGAGAGTCATGATAACAGACATGTAAGTGATAAGTTACATTAGGCTGCACATATACAACACCACAGTAGGTGAGCTGAATGTGAAGATGACTCTCAAATGGTTTAACTGGTTTAATGAAGGTGCATGGTATTTTGACACTATGAGTGTTCTATGAGTTAAAACTGTTATTATGTATGTTGCCTCCATCCTTCCTCGGATGGGCATCGGCTCACTTATCCTAATCATTTTCATAGGTAGATGACCTGACTGACATGCACTTTGGCCGCCAGTAGAGGGCGAGCAAGCACCTTAGTTAAATTACCCACAGGGGGATACATCATTTAAAGTTTTGTTGTTACTAACTTCCAAAAAATTAATTATCCTTTTTCAGTCATGTGGAGATTTGATAATAAATGATGAGCAACGTTTCTCTTCATTCTTTTTTTTTTCTTATGATATATTTAAAATGAACATTGCACATTAAAGAGGACATATTATCCCCCTTCGCCACCTTTTCAAACAGTCCCCTGTGGTCTAAATGAAACATCTGTGCTGTGCTTTGATCAAAATATAACATGAATCAAGCACCAGAGGAGGTTTGTGACCAGCTCTCTCAGAACGCTCCGTTTTGGTGTGTGTGTCTCTTTAAATGTTCTATATGTAACTTTTTACATGTATAAATCATTTTTTATCGCCCATTAATAAGTGAACGGTTAACTGATGTGAAAAAGTAGATGTTCACTGTTTCTCTGTGTTGCCTGTATAAAAATTTTACCCGGGTCGGTTTTTCCGTCAAAGTTCCAGGAAGTGATGTTATATACTCGATCTCGACGTCCTCCTCACTCCACTCCACTTTACAGCGATCATCAGTAGTGCCTGTCGAGACTGTCGTTTTTATGGAGAATAAATCTAACATGGAATCTGTACAAATAAACGACCGGCCTCTACACAGACTCCTTCACAGACTTCCACATGTGTATGTCCACTTACCTCCTCTGTAAACATTATGTCGGTAAATAACCAGTGTTTGGCGGCCGATGATGATGCTCGTTCGTGTACGTATGAGCACGCCAGCGAGAGCGAGCAACAGGTTACTGGTGCAGTTCGCCTAACGGCCTGCAGTGTCACTACAAATGCAGTATTTTTGAAAGTTACATATAGCCCCTTTAAAGCACATGTGAGGATCTTACAGTTTGTGTGGATTTTGGCGGCCCCCTAAGGACAAAGTATGTATTGTGAAGCCCCATTCAAATCTCAGATTTAAACATTTGATCCTGTTGTATTACTTGTGAACAACAAGAACAAGATAATCTTTAATAATTGCTATCCCAGATAAAAGTGATCTTGTAGATTTTGTCCTGGTTTTTACAAAGGCTTTTCAGATTGGATCATTCTGATCCAGATACCACAAGATCAGGATTACAGAATCTAGATTTGCAGTCTTTGAATAGGCCAGCATCTGTTGGTCAAAGTAATAATACATTCTACAATTCACTTACCAGATGCTTTTATCCAAAGCGACGTACATCAGAGAGTAAGTACAACACTAATCCAGTCATACACCGCCACGAGCAATGAAGGGTTAGGTATCTTGCCCAAGGGCACATTGGACATGTTGCTCAGCTGGGGATCGAACCCTTGACTTTCCGGTTGAGAGGTGACGAGTCTACCAACTGAGCCACAGCCGCCTCCTAATATATTTCATTAACACGGTATGTAAAGTTACACAGATGGACTTTTTTTTAATATATTCAGTTATTTTAGATCATGTACTTCCTGCTATGTATTATTTGTTTACCTGCCCAGGTACAACAGATGCAGATTAGCAATTAGCTAACTCTGGTGAATTTAAATGTAATTGTGCACTGCCCCTGTAAAAATAAACAATAAAGAAATAATAAAAATACATTAAATGTCTCATTAGGATAAAAAAAAGTCAAAGAAAATACTTTTGTTGTCAGCAGATGAGACTGACTTTTCTTCAAGAGAAGGAAACAAAGCTTCATATCCTCCTCTTAGAAGAGAGGCTGAAAGATGCTGTATCACAGTTTCTGAGGATGAAATGTTAAATTATTGTTTTTGCAGATAGTTTTTCTAATTAGTTGAAAATATTTTATGTTTAATTATTTAATTTAGAATGGATATTGTTTTGGTCTGTGTTGCTTTACTATACAAGCAGTGAATAAAAGAATGATTCAATATGTGTCATGTGTCCTACATGTCTCTACCTCCACCCTGAATCCACCTTGAATCCACCCTTCCAGTGGGATCAGGATAATCCTGATTTTAACACTAAACCTATCCTAATCTAAACCTTAGAGTTTTGAAATACCCAAAATCAACATTTGATCTGGATTCTGGACAGGAATGGATTACCAAATCCGTATCCCACTTTTGTAGGATCAGGATCCCATCTCTGCTTTTGAAACACCCAAGTTTGAAGGAAGTCCTGGCACGAGCGGACAGTGAAGGTGGCACGGTGTCAAGTGTAACCTGAGTGTAACGTGTAACGTGCCGGTCACGTGCCGGCCAATAGAAAGCTCCAGGTGTGGCCACGCGCTACACAGTAGCTTTCACAGTGCGCGCGAAGACAACAATGGTAGAGACGATGGAGAGCAAGCAGAGTCAGGTAACTGTTTGTACTTGTGTTTTCTGTGTCGCTTCTGTAAACATGATGGTTTGTTTACTAAACCAGCCGATGTAAAGAGTTACAGAGTCAGTGTGGCGGCGGCTCGAGCTCCTTCTGCTTTGATGCTAGTTTGTATCGCGCGCTGTTTACAAACTGGTTACATTTAGTCAAATCTTCCCGGAGGACCAGAGTCTCTGTCCTTCACCTTTTCTCCTCCTGGACCTGCTGTGACTGTGTCTGACTCGGTTCAGTCCCACCTGCTCGTTAGGAGAACTCACCTGCACTGTTTGTCTTAAACACACACCTGTGTGAGGCAGCTGTGTGCCCGCTTATCACTGTGTGTCCATATTTTCTAACACATCTACAGCTAACATGTCCAGTTAACAACCACAATGTGTACTTCACAGACGACGAAGACACAGTCTGCCTCAGTACAGGTGTGAAGGATTTGAGAAGGCCTTCACTAAAGGTGACTCCATTGTCCATGATACTTGGATACTTTTCAATCCCAGGTGTTTAATATGAAACAATCACAATTACTTGATGAGCGATCGATAGATAAAGAAGCTACACCATGAGACAGGTGGGGAGTTAATCAAATAATTATGACAAGCCAACTGCTGCGCGTCTAAATAGTTCAAATACACATTCACACATTGCCCTCCCCTCCCCCTCTCTTTCTCTCACATTACAGCATTATGTTAAAGGAACCTTCAGATCTGACGTTTTTAAAAGATATCATCGTCTTTAAAAGATTGCATTGATGTGAGATAACACGTATCAAAAAGTACCAAAGTGATTAAAACAATGTTGATCCCTAGGCCCTTTTCTTAGGTTCATTCTCGAAAAATGCATACCCAAACTTAACAGAGTATATCTCTGCAGCCACAAGGTCTATAAGAATAAAATTGGTATCATAATAAAGATAACTCTTTAGAGATTTACCTGTGTAAAGAATCTGTATATCTGTTACTGTGACAGAGTAAATACAGATGGAACATAGCATAAATGTAAGATTTTATGTCCGCCTAAAGTTTTTATTTTATGAGTAAGTATTACCTGTGAAATGCTGCAGCAGCCTCTGTCGCTCTATTGGAATCCATAAATAAACATCCTGACATTACCAGTGCAAAGTTTGAGCTAAATAAAGTGAAGTAGAGCAGAATTACAGAGGTTTTAGTACAAGCATGTTCAGGCGAAATTTATATTTATATATATATATGTATATTTCCACAGGAAATTTTGCAGTTCCGCTGTCAGATGTTAGCAATTCCATTATCTCTGGTACAGAATAATACTTTTTCCTTCCTCTCTGGCCGGACATTGTTGATTTTTAAAAGAATGTTGTTCAAAGTTCGCGGTGTGTATATTCGCTGTAGCTGCCGCGCGCTTTGCGTTCTGGAGTGCGATAATCTGCCTGTGAGCCGATACGGAAAATGTTATCTCTGCATCCTATTGGTTGATTCAGAAGCCCAGCCCCCTATGGAAAGCTCCTGCACTGTAGAAGCGAATGTAACTGAGTAAATACATGTCATTACAACTATTGAACCACTAGATGGAGACAAAGACCGCCTTTTCCAAGAGAGCGCATGTAGCTACATGTGCAGCAATTCCTCCCTTATGCCGTGACAAATCGAGGTAGCGAGGCTTGAATAGTCTCAAATTTACCAGGATACATTGTACTATCAACTACATGTGGATTTATTGGACCAGGAAAACGTTTGATTGCAAAAACAACAAAGGTAAGACAGAAATTTTGGTTGTAACCGGAAAAAGTTAATTTTGCTGTTTACTCAGTGAGATTTGGTTTCTGAGTGAAAACAAGATACTGTTAGAATCTGTGGAGTCTCAGCTCTCATTCAAGTGGTCATTTGTGCATCTGGCATGTAATGTAAGATAGTTAGGTTGCTGTGTTTTGGACAATAACTGTGTTTAGATGAAAAATGCTTTTTGACATTTCTTCAGGCTATTGTTTGGGGTTTGAGTTGTGTTTTGTTTCGGTGGAATTGTTCTTGCTTGCTAGTTAGCTGAGCTTTTAGGGATTACAATGGTGTGTCATATGGCCCTGAGCATGCATGTTTACATGCCATCTGATTTGAACTCTGCCGTGGAGGCGGAGCTGCCCCCTGAGAAGGGGGCTATAGTGATCAACAGGTTCTTAGTATAAGTCTTTATCTGTTTAAGTCAAAGCTGCTGACTCTCATTCAGAATCAATCAATCGATCAATATTTCTATAGCAGGTGCTCCGTACTCATGGTTAAACAATCATTAGCGGAGCATTTAGCAACATTTAGGACTTACAGTGACAAGACAAAACGTCCTTTTTAGAGGCAGAAATGTAGCTTCACTTCAGAGTTAAAGGACACATCTTAATCAGTAGAACTCCTGGATTCCTAACAGAGGTGCTAGATGGCTGATGTGTTGAAATTCTTCATTAGGAATAACCCCTTGAGATGTGTCATCTCATTTTCCAGGGGTTCCTAGAATACAGAAATGTACAATGAACAGACAAAAGTAGACAGGATGTTTGACAGCACAAGACAAGAAAGGGAGTGGCTGTGGCTCTGTGATGTAAAAGTGCTTTGAGTAGTCAGAAGACTAGAAAAGCGCTAAACAAGTTTAAGTCCATTTACCATTTAACAACAAAAAAACAGTTGATATTAAATGATGATAGGGAGAACATCACCCGGGGAATCTACTCAAAGCAGAGACATAAGATGGAGTGGATTGTCCTCTCACAGGTCGTCAGCAAAGACAGTGAGACATAAACACAAACTTAATAATCATATTTAGGTGATGCAGCAGTGTTATCATGGACAGTTGCAAACGGTTCTGAGATAAGAAAACAAGGCTTTTTTGAATAGTTAAACTGACTGGATATTAACAGGTAAACTATTCCAATCTGAGGGAGCTTTAAACATGACGGCTGCTGGAAGTGAAACAAAGAGCAGGGAGGAGAAAAGTACAATGAGCTGTTTTAGATCAGGAGGGAAATGAATGTTTTTGAATATGAACTGTAGCCAATAGCGTTGTCTTCTGATTGAGGGAGCAGGTGAGATGAGCTCTAAATACATGTTGCAGTGATGAGTAGTGAAGGGACAACCAAGAATCAATGTACAGAGTCTATTGTAAACTACACCGAGAGGACGGAGACCTGATATACAACATCAGCACAGTCCATTATCGGTAAAACTTTTATCCTTCCAGTAAGTGGGAAACAGCTTGTGGAACGGTACAGAACGCCAATGCCAAAGTTAATTTTCTTTACAATGTTGCTTGAATGTCATAACTTTAGAAAATCATGTTCGTCATTCAGGCAGGTTTCTCTTTGCTCCGACAGTTTTTAGAGAGAAACAGATCCAAAGGAGAACTGTAGATTTACTGGAACATTGTCCTGTGAGGTCGATGTTTCTATTTTTTTTTTTTTAAATAAAATACAGTTTTGATTGATTTAAATAGTCACTAGCCCCCTCCTCCATAACCCCCCCCCCCCCCCCCCCCCCCCATCTTCATCATAAAGAGTTAATCTTCCCTTCCTCTTTTAATCAAAGTGTTTCCCATGAATTGTTCCCTCTCCTCAGGTGCTGAACTTAGAGCGTGTCCAGGAGCTGGAAACATGGCTGAAGACGACCAACACCAAGCTGACTCAAGTTAACGGCCAGAGGAAGTACGGAGGACCTCCTGAAGGTGAGAGAGGACACCACAGAGCAGGGACAATTATATTAGAGACGCATGTCTCACTGATGTCTCCCTGATGTGTCCCTCTTGTCTCCCTGATGTCTCCCTCTTGTCTCCCTGATGTCTCCCTCATGTCTCCCTCATGTGTCCCTCATGTCTCCCTCTTGTCTCCCTGATGTGTCCCTCATGTCTCACTGATGTGTCCCTCATGTCTCACTGATGTGTCCCTCATGTCTCCCTCTTGTCTCCCTCATGTCTCACTGATGTCTCCCTCATGTGTCCCTCATGTCTCCCTCTTGTCTCCCTGATGTGTCCCTCATGTCTCACTGATGTGTCCCTCATGTCTCACTGATGTGTCCCTCATGTCTCCCTCTTGTCTCCCTGATGTGTCCCTCATGTCTCACTGATGTCTCCCTCATGTCTCCCTCATGTCTCACTGATGTCTCCCTCATGTCTCACTGATGTCTCCCTCATGTCTCACTGATGTGTCCCTGATGTCTCCCTCTTGTCTCCCTCATGTCTCACTGATGTGTCCCTGATGTCTCCCTCTTGTCTCCCTGATGTGTCCCTCATGAATCCCTGATGTGTCCCTCATGTCTCCCTGATGTCTCCCTCATGTGTCCCTTGTCTCTCTCATGTCTCCCTGATGTGTCCCTCATGTCTCCCTCATGTGTCCCTTGTCTCTCTCATGTCTGATGTCTCCCTTGTCTCTCATGTGTCCCTGATGTCTCCCTGATGTCTCCCTCATGTTTCCCTGATGTCTCCATCTTGTCTCCCTCATGTCTGATGTCTCCTTCATGTCTCCCTCTTGTGTCCCTCTTGACTCCCTCATGTCTGATGTCTCCCTGATGTCTCTCTCATGTCTCCCTCATGTCTGATGTCTCCCTCATGTCTCCTCTCTCAGTGTGGGACGGCCCCATGCCAGGAGCTCGCTGTGAGGTCTTCATCAGCCAGATCCCGCGGGACGCCTACGAGGATCTGTTGATCCCGCTGTTCACCTCTGTGGGACCCCTCTGGGAGTTCCGGCTCATGATGAACTTCAGCGGTCAGAACCGCGGCTTCGCTTACGCCAAATACGGCTCGCTGGCTCTAGCCACCGACGCCATCCGCTTGCTGAACGGCCACATGCTGGAGCCCGGCTTCCACCTCAGTGTCCGGCGCAGCACAGAGAAAAGACACCTCTGTGTGGGAGAGCTGCCGGCCTCCACCAGGCAAGAGGACCTGCTGCAGGTACAAACCGCTCTGTGTCGATATAACCTTTTTTTATTTACAGCTCGGGGAGAAGAAAGAACTGACACGTCCACGATTCAATACTGCTATAAACATATCAAGTGTGATAAATAACTATTTAATAGAGCATACTGGCTATCTGTCAGGATGGGATATGCCGTGCCAGGGCCAAGGAAGTGTACCGTGTCTGAGCTAGGGTTTAATCCTGGGGGATGGGATTCCCGTGAATTTTGATTAAAAGAAAAAAAAAATTCAATTAAACACGCCTCTATAGAGCGCCACAGGAATGAGTCCTACAACCCGGAAGTAAGTTAGCATGTTAGCGCCATGTGGTCTAACGTCTAAAAGTCAATGTGGATTTTGAATGGGTTTGTGTTTAGACTCCTGAAATAAGGTCTGTGGTTAACACAAGCTGTAGAGATGTTGGTGTTTTGTTAGACCACATAAACTACGTTAGGTAATGCATCCACTTGTGAAGTTTGAAGTTTTTACTCGTCTTTAAAAAGGTGGTTGCTAACAAGTGGCTAAATGTGTCTACAGTGGTTGTTGGGGACATTAAACGTCATCACGCCGGACACAGAGGGCGGGAACTCTCTCACTAGTCTGAGATGTCTCCTGTAGGTTTAATCTTTAGGTTAAGGTGAATATTATGTTAGTAAACTATTTATTAAACTACGTGGATTAGTTTATCGGAGATCGTCTGAAGCATAACGCTAGTGACGTCACAATCATCCGACCGTGCTGTAGTAGGTTGTAGCATAACGTTAGCTTTTTACTTCTGTCGGCCGCATTAACACTTCAAACATCATAAAAATGGTGTTCATCTGTGAAGATTATCCTGCTGAACAAAACGCCTACGCTTCAGAAACGTGTGTTTAACACAGAGATTATTTTCTGCAATGATCCAAAATCCAATGAAAACATCCCATAGGAGAATTCTCGTTAGACCCCATGGCGATGCTACTTCCGGGTTGGCCTACAAAAATACGTCATATGGTTTGTTCTCTATTGTAGTGGAGCATTTTCAAAGACTAGAGAATGAAAGCGCAAAGTGCATGTTGTGTGACCGGTGCTATAAGAGTAGCGTCATGTCTGTCTGTGAATGGCTCAGTGCGAGTGAGGAGAGAGAGAACAAGGGGAGTGTGTGTTCGGCAGCTGTGTGCAAGAGGCACGTTACTGATGTCGGGGACCGGAGCAGAATCAGTGCAGAGAAACTAGTCAGCATCTGAAGTGTATGTACAGTTTGAGCTCTGTGTGCGTAATAAACGACCCAACACCTCATGAAACAAGCCTGACTCTCCGTGTCTGTTTACAACTTGCTGCACCCCAGTTAAAGTGACGGGGGTTAGACCTGAAGTTCAGGGCTACAACTTCGGCCCTGGAGCAGACCAATAAGTCTCCCTTGTGTTGCTTAAAGAGCCCATATTATGCCCTTTTTGGGGTTTGTATATTTAATCTATGTACCTACTTTTTAGCTAAAGTTATAAAAAAGTGTCTGTTTTCATGTACTGCTCCTCCTTGCTCCCTCTACGCTCTGAGTCTGTCAGCTACACTCTGCTGAGCCCCCACTGCAGAGCCCCACGTGGGCCAAGTCTGCTCTGATTGGTCTGCCGATCCGCTCTGTCGTTATTGGTCAGTTGCTCAGCACACGTCTCAGAAATTTCAGCATGAGCTGCTGGACTTGCCACAACGAGCCAATGGGCTTAGATCAGTGATCTCACACTGACAATGACGTCGCACTGACAAATTTTTATCGAGGGGGGCTAGAACCGAGCGTTACATGCGGCTAATGCTACAGCTAACAGGAGGACGTAGGAGAAGCCGCGTTTCAGCAGACTTTGAATTTTTGCACATAGATGTGCCTAAACATGCACAGGACACTTGGAAAACACACTAAAGAGCATATAAAACCAGAAAAAGCAGAATATGGGACCTTTAATGCTTAGAGCTTTTCAGAAGACAAGTCACAGACAATCCACTTGGCATTTCATAATTAGCGTTGCAGCAGATGTCACGCACGCAGCACACTTAATCACGCAGCACACTTGATCATTGCAAACTGATAGTCTGTGTTGATGGACATAAACTGTTCTTTTGCCATAATAATGATAAAAAAATAAAATGTATTCCCGGGAAATTGGTCGTCTTTTCCTGGGATCTGATCCATCTCATTTTTGGGAAAAATATTAAACCCTAGTCTGAGCACAGTACGGTACACTGGTCTAACAAACTGGACTTTGGGGTCAAACGGATTGCCAAGTGTGAGTGCACCCTAAAAGAACACAACTAACTACATTAAATGTTTGCAACATGTCCCTCCTGAATAAAAATAAATCCAAAAAGTTTTTCACCACTAGTTTGGCATTAATAAATCTGAAGGCAGCTGAAGGTTAGCTTGAGCTGCAGCTACTGTACATGCTGTTGGACTAATCTATGTACGTTTGTGATCATTAGGGGGAGATAGCGAGGTGGACTAAGTCGTCGTCATCACCATGGTGTTAAACTTGACACACTGACACGACACGATTCAGTTCATTTTTGGATACAGATGTTTTTTTTGTTGTTTTTTTTTTATAAAAGAGACACGGACAAACGTTTTCTTAGAGGACAACATTTAACTGTCCCAAAAACAGCAGGCTGTTGATGACGTCATCATCGGGTTTTTGGTGACCTTTTATAACCTTCGGTGTGGGAAAGTCTGTTTTTAGAGACCACTTTAAAAAAACAGAAAAATCTCTGAAAAAGAATCTCTTAAATAATTCTGCTTTAACCAGCTTTACTCCGACTTTCTTAGTATTATTTAGAGCTGTCCCGATTACCATTTTTTGGGCTCTGGAGATTCGGTAGTTATCAACAGCGAATAGTGGAAGATTCATCGGCGGGTGGTGCGCGTCTTAATAAGTCTCTAAAATGCACACTGCCTTTCAGCCTGTCCTAACAGCACGCAACGCGAGCGTCAGCGACAAAATCAGCTGTTTTTACCCCAAAGGCCCGTTTCTTTTTTCCTCTCTGTCGCTCGCGTCAACTGACAGGGAGCGAGGAAGGAGGGCGCTCTACAGGTCACTTACACTCGCTTTTCTCACTCTAGAGAGCGTGGTAGCTCATCTTGCAAAGGGGAGATAACGGTGAATTGATAATATGCACATCCGTGATTGCAATGCTGAGTTTTGACTTGTGTCAACATCGGAAAATAAACTTTTTTCGGCTCACCGTTTATCGACAAGCCTCTGTGTTGATATTTGAGTCGGCTGCTTGTTAATACAAAGCACAACACATCTGACTGTCCACCTTCAGTACAAAAGCACTAGATGTTATTCTTTTTGCAAGGAGGGATACTGAAATTTACAGAACAATTTAACACATGCAGTGTGGACAGTGACATTGTGTTTGCTCTCAGGTGCTGCGTCTTATGGCGGACGGCGTGGAGCGAGTGTCTCTGAAGGCCGGCCCCGGGATAGACGGGGTGTCGGCTATCGTGGCCTTCTCATCACACCACGCTGCGTCCATGGCCAAGAAGGTGCTGGTGGAAGGTAGATGTACTGAGTGATCACTGTGCTGCTGTAGATGTGAATATGTGCTTCATGGTTTCTGCCCTCGCTGAGCTCTTAGTAAAGTATGTTAACTTAGAGTCACATAAATGAGGTCTCCTTTAACCTCGTCAGCACGACTTGTGTCGATGTTTACATGAAGCAGTTTGATTCTGATCAGGCTCTGGTTATTTGTAATCACAGGCTCAGAGAGCGACGGAGCAGCCGACAGAGTGACTGTCCTCCACTCTGATCACTGATAGTTTTGAGTGATTTGTTGAAGTCTTTTCCTCCAGCTTGAGCAACTAAGTATAATCTGTTTGTGGGTCCTCTGAACCAGCAGCTTCTCAACTGTTTGTTTTATTCCCTCTCCGTTGTGTCTGCAGCGTTCAAGAAGCAGTTTTCTCTGACTGTCTCAATCAAGTGGCAATCGACTGTGAAGGCGAGCGAAGACGAGCCTCTTCCGCCATCGAAACCTTCAAAGAGCGTCCTGCCGTCGCCCCTGAAGCCGCCACGCCACATCTTGAACTCTCCTCGCCCCTCTGCCCTGCCCCCTCGTCTGGCTCGCCCTCCGTCCATCCTTCCAGGTTTCTGCAGAGCTGTGGGACGACCCACTGCCCCCCAGCACCATCACCCTTCCCGCTCTACCCCCGTCCAGGGTCCTCAGGGGCCTCCAGCCCCCTCCGTGTCCCCCGTGGTGCAACTGTGTAAGGAGTGTGAGGCGAGCGGCGTGGGCCAGCCGCTCTTTGAGATGTACTTCAGCCACACTGGGCCTGATGGATTCCTTTACTTCACCTACAAGGTGAGCATCCCCGGCATCCCCACGGCCTTCAAAGGCCTGGTCATGATCTTGCCGGGACCCTCTGAATCCACCATGTTGGAGGAGGCTCGTCGTGTTGCAGCCCAGCAGGTTCTGCAGAGTGTGTGCAACAAACGGGTCACTCACTGATTGGCTGATCCCACACAGCACTGTTTGTTGCTCTGTTTCTTCAATGGTATTATATGAATGTCGTTTGTATATTTCTGCATGTTTTTATTAGGCTGAAGTAGATGTTTGTTTTGGTTTTCTATGCTTTGTTTTTTAGTGTGTGTTACTGTTACGTGTGTTCCTTGTTTTAACTAAAAAAGATTTGACACAAATGTGAAATGTGTTTTTTATTTACGTCTGAAAGGAAGTATGAGTTTTTAAAAAGACAACAAACAACCACTTTAAAATGTTCGGTCTGCCAGCAGCTAGTCAGAGCTCAAATCATTTTGTATCATGCAGCTGAATGAAAAATGTTTGTTTATATTTGTAAACATTCACATGGTTGGCTGGTTTCAGATCATGTGACTCCAGGTAAATAAGGTAGTGGTTGGTAACCCTCCCAGCATGCACTGTGGGAGTGATGGTCAAGAGGTCCTGGCTGTTACAGCTGTTAGTTTACTCCAGAATGTTTACACATGTTTACACTTTGAAGGATGAGATACTCGGAGTGAGTGTGGTAAGATTACTTTGTCTGAAAAAGTAAAACTCTGATAAATAAATAATGAAACCAACAAAAGAACCCGAAGCAGACTGAAAGGCTTCACACCAGCAGAGGGCAATGTGTCAGACTCTTTACAGGATGTGATTCAGAAACAGCGCCTCAGAGGTCGGCCGTCAGCACGTCTTTGTACAAACACATTGCATCTGTAACTGTAATATTAGTGTTCCAGCATGAGACTCCACATTGCAGAAGCAGGTGAGACACTGTGCTAAACAAGGGGAGCCACACACACACACAGGGCTGGGTATCGTTAAAAAAAATTGACACTAACACCGATACCTTGACTTCGTTAACGATTCCTAAACGATACTTTCTTCGATACCAATTTTATAAAAATCCATTTTAACACAAAAAAAAAAATACACATTGTGACCCTAACCCCTTTTAGTATTATTCTTCAGCTCCATGGTATTTTAAAACATAACATGTTTCATAACATGAGAATATAAACCATTTTACCACACTGCTTTAACTGAAGTTGTCTGTTTTGATCTCTTGACATGTTTCTAAACTTCATGATACACACTGTAGTCAAGCCTGTCAAAACACAACAACACACGTGTGCCCCGTCTGGTTAAGCAGCCAATCACCAGCATTATTAGATCCTGCAAGCATGCTGCATGCTTATTGGCTCACTGACGCTGATGATATTGGCTGCGCTCCTTTTCATACATCCGGGGCACAATCTGGCGAGAGGTGATGACAAGCAGCGAGGGAGGATGATATATTTTAAACAAGACAAAGTTTAAATGATATGCAGACCATCAAACTCTGTAGGTATCGAAATCTGGTATCGACTGACGAGCCATTTTTCGATACTCTGTAGTATCTAAGCAATTCTATCCGTGCAAAAAAAGTCTTGAATTCGATACCCAGGCCTACACGCACACACACACACAGTCTCTCTCTCCATTACGACCTCAGATGAATCAGTACTTCAGTGTGTTACACAATACCCCTCCTCAAGACCTTTAAAGTCCTCTAACAAAACTCAATCTTTTTTTTATTTGTGTAGTACCAATTCTTAAAAAATGTTACCTCAAGACATTTTAACAAAAACAGTCTAGACCAGTGGTTCGCAACTGGTGGGTCAGGACCCAAAAGTGGGTCGTGGAGCCGTTTTCAGTGGGTGAATGTGTGTCTGGAAGAAAAATGCTTTCAAAAAGACAGGTGCTTTATTTTTAACCAGTTTTTCATTCAGTTTCTTTGGACGGCTGTGGTTCAGGTGGTAGAGTCGTCACCTCTCGACCATAAGGTCGAGGGTTCAATCCCCAGCTGGGCAACATGTCCGATGCAGACACTTAACACTAAACTGCTCCCGCTGCTTCAGTGGTGGTGTATGAATGGGACTAGTTACTTCTGATGGATGATTCTACATAGTGATCACTACCATCAGTGTGTGAATGTGTAGGTGTGACCTGTGGTGTGGAAGAGCTTTGAGTAGTCAGAAGACTATATAAGCTCAAGTCCATTTACCATTCTACCCGTCTGAGGTCCAAACTGCACAATTTTAAGTTAAATTAAACTGTTACAAGAAATTTGGATCACGATTTCACATGGTGGGTCACGAGTCTCAATCAGTTTAGAACCACTGGTCTAGGCCAACATGAATCCACCATGAGCACTTATCTTAACATTAACAAAATAATTTGCCCCCCATGTGTTGACGATTATAATGTCCAGTCTGCAAGTCATACACCTCTTTTTTTTTAAAGTTAACTTAAATATTTAAAATAATGACAACAGACACAAGGCTGATAGTAAGAGTTGATGCATGCACAGAACCTTGTAACATTCCACCCATGTTCTTCTGTTTCCAGACAAATGATGGATATTTTTATTTCAGAGTCGTGAGCGTACAGACACAGACAGTTTCTGTTTCTTTGACATGAGCCTGATGAAGACAAACTGATCTCCTTGCTGACTTATTACACTTTCATAGTTGGGTTAATGTTAAAGATCGGTTAAGAGAGCAACGTGAAATCATTTTTACACATCAAGTAAAGTGGGACTTCTCAAAAAACGGTATTTCATGCTGAGGTGGTTCTTTTTGATCTGCTGATGGTTTTCAGGCTTCTCTTAGAATAAACCAGTCAAACTGTAAACAAAGAACATTTTTATGAAGCTAATCCTTTAATCTGAAGATGATCTACAGGAGATCTGAGACGACTGTAACTACAAAGACCATTCATGACTCTCCAGTCAACCACCTGACTGAGAACATCAATAATATCTTATATTCAAACAGTATCTATTTATCCAGCTATCTCTGTACAGGCTGTTAGAGAGCTCTTTAACCCTGAACCAGGATTTGTTTCCTGACCGAGCGGGGACACAGCAGGTCAGGGTGAAGAGGTTTCAGACGACCACAGAGCTCTGTGTCTCCCAAACATCTTTCAGGATAAAATACCGTTTATAAGAAGCCCCTACAGGCCAAATATCTGTCTATCTTCCTGTTCACTGCTCCGTGTTTCTTTAAGAAGCACATCCTGTTGAACTCACGTCCTCTCAGCGTCAGTGTTCTTGTATCAGCCTTCATGAACGCACCAAACGGTCTGTGTGGCCGCTACAAGAACAACAGGGATGGAGTGTTGTCAGGGCTGCACGATGTCCAACATGCTCGAGGACCAGACGAGACCCTGTTCCTGGTCAGGAGTCTGCAGAGTGTGTGTGTGTGTGTGTGTGTGTGTGTGTGTGTGTGTGTGTGTGTGTGTGTGAAGCAATCAGATGATGTGGCAGAATATGAAGGGGGGGGAGGGGGGGATGGACTAGGCCTCAGATGTCCTCCTCCTGATCTCAGCTATAAGGTCTGCTCTGGAAATATCAACCTGTGGTGGGAAAGAAAAACAGAAACCTTTAAAAGCAGAACGTTTGACTTGAAGCAGAAAACAAACTTCCTCATGGGTCAATATAATCACATCACCTGTTTACTTTTATCTATAGATCATTTTGATGATTTCATTTGTGCACACTTGATTCTTCCTCTGGGACTTTTCCTCCCTTAATAAATATCTTTAAAGCTAGAACGGCATGCGATTAGACGCCTCTGAGTTTTTATATTCATCTGTGTCTCCATCAGAAGGACAGGGATTTATAATTAAGTGTTAAAAACAAAACAGGAAGTATTCCTTGGTGTGTGTGTGTGTGTGTGTGTGTGTGTGTGTGTGTATCGTACCTCATCTCTGGTTGCCACCACTCTGAGTTTGACCACACCATCCTTCAGCTCCTGTTCTCCCAGTATGGCCACCAGGGGGATCCCAGACTCCTCACAGTGCTGCAGCTGACTCAGCAGTTTGGGGTTCTTCTTGTACATCACCTCTGCCTGATCACACACACACACATTAAGACAGAGGCATTTAATATCAGTTTACAACGAGTCTCTAGACCAATAAAAAAGCTCCTGTGAGGAACTGTCAGTTTGTGTCGATCTTGGCGCCCCCCTGTGGACAAAGTGGAACATGCTGGTTTATGTTTACTGTTATAGAGGAACAGAAAAATCAATAAAGGGACCGTTTTAAATTCAATCAAGTCTGGTTAGTTACGATAGAAACTACAGCTAAGCTGGTCAGCCAGGTCGCTCCTGGGTGAAACACCTCAGTACAAGACCGTTCACCTTTAACAACAATTGATATTAAAACTATTTTATGAAATCAAAAACGAAAAGATCACCCCTTAAATGAAGCAAAAATTTAAATCTGATCAGATTGTCTGAAAGCCTCTTTTAGTTTCTTGAAGGTTTCGTTCTCCTGTTAGTGAAGAGTACCACCTAACAGCTTAGACACATGTCAGTTGTTTAACAGCAGACACAAATGATGGAGCAAACATTCACTAAACACGAAGAGCTCTGTATCTGAAGGCCGCCGTGAGGACTGAAAGTTAATGTAAGAAAGGAGCAGCCTGTAGTCTAACACATGAACACACACACCTTAATGCCAGCGTTCCAGAGCTCAGACACCAGTTTGAGTTTCTCCTCCATCAGGTTCTTCTGAGCAGACGCCACCATGACCTGAACCTCTGTGGTGCGAACCTTCTCTGCTGAGGCCTGAAGACAGAACAGTTAGAGTCCAGACTTCTTACACACTCATCATTTTATCATCTTATTCAAAACATCACCTCAGCCTTCTGCTCCATGATGGAGAAGACCCTCTCGATGCCGATGCTGACGCCCACACACGGCACTTTCCTTCCTTTGGGGTCAAACATGCCCACCAGGCCGTCGTACCGCCCTCCGCCCGCCACGCTGCCCACGCTGACACTCTCCTCTGCGGGGGCCCCGTTTTGGGCTTCGGTGCACACGGGGGCCACACCTGCCTGCGTCAGCACCGCCTCATAAATGATTCCTGTGTAGTAGTCCAGACCCCGGGCCAGACTGAGGTCGAACACCACCTGGAGGCGACGGGAGGGGGGGGAAAGTGGAGGAAAGGTAGAAGAGAAAGATGGTGGAGAAGAAAGATGAAATCACACAAAGAGGGACTTGAGCAGGAGGTAAAATGAATAAAAAATATGATAAAAAGAAGTTTCTGGCTTCTGTTCTCACCTTGTCTGTGACCTGGAAGAGCTGCACGTAGCTGAAGAGCAGCTTTATGTCGGACAGGCCGGCACAGGCCTGCTTACTCTGAGACATTTTGGGGTCCTGAAGGAGGCGCTCTGCGAGGTCCATTCCCCCTGAAGAATAAACACACTTCCTGTTTACACATGCAGCACACACACAGGTGCATTATTCAAGCTGATAAACACTCCCCGACATGTTCAGGGCGTTTCTTCAGGGCTGCTCTTCACACGTGCACCTCCTGAAAATTCTTTAATACATAAATTGCCTATTGACACGTGTTCCCCACAGCGTGAAGCAGAGAGTTTCAGGAAGAAAAACAATGGTGAGGAAATCCAAGAAAACAGACGATGCAAAATCTGGCGCTGTAATGACGCTTTAATGAGTGTTTAAGAGTCTACTGGTTAGCAGATAAGATTCATTAGATGATCACACTGGTCATGTGATATAAACGTCATCACCTCCGACCTCTTAACTGAATATTCTGCTGCGTTCACACTTCAGCTCACACAGACTTCATGCTGAAATGTTATTTTGGGGCTGGCAGGAAAACGTCCCGCTAAAGTCTGGGTGACCCTTTATGTGCATGCATGAAAACAGCCTAACCGTGTCTGTCCACTGTTTGGCCCTAAATATTAGAAATGTAGCAGTAAACGACATCAGCTCTGTGGCTGCACTAACAAGCTTTAATAAACATGCTGCATCAAAAACAAGTATTTAGAGGAGAGATGTATCAGCACTCTTTGTGTGTCAGAGACCTGCCCTCGGTGAAGTCCACCACGGAGAGAGAGAGGACAAAGGCGGCAGGCCGTACATCAATTAGATAATCATTAGATAATAAGAGTTTTAAAAATCACTTCACTTCTTCTAGCTAACTGTAGGAAACAGCTTCTTTTTTTGTGGTTTTTGTGCCTTTAATGGAGAGATAGGACAGTGGACAGAGCCGGAAATCAGGGAGAGAGAGCAGGGAATGACATGTGGGAAAGGAGCCACAGGCCGGACCCGAACCTGGGCCACCCGGAGGTTCTTAAAGCTGTTTCTTTTTCCCAAGGAAACATCTTTAAGAACCTCTCCGATACATGAAAACTACCTGAGCAGTAGTTTATGGTTCGATACTAAAGTATTTGAGTAAATGATCCATCACTGATCAGCACACAGTTTTCTCCTGCCTGCTGAGAGCTGAGAGGACAGAGGCTGGAGATGTCAGGATGTGATACTTCCTGTGTGAATCGGGGGGGGGGGGGGGGTCTCACCCTGCATACTGACGTACTCCCCGATCTGGTCTGCAGCTTCCTCCGACAGGCCCTTCTCGTTCACCATCTCCTTCTTCACCTCCTCCCAGGGCATCTGCATTTAGAAGAGAGAAAATGACTTCATATAACCATGACGGCCAGTCTCAAGGCCCAACTGTTCAAAAAGATACACTGGATCAGAATTATCAGATTTGGAAAATTCACTTTTTTTTTTCTATCATGGATGAGGTGATCCATCAGACTTTCATCCTGACGTTCACAGGTATCAACCTGATCCAGATACAGACTATTAGAAGCCCCATCCAGACTGCTGTTTCAAGGCGCGATGTTTACGTCCCTGTGACGTTTCACTTTCAATATGAGGCCATGGAGGTGTAATGAGGGGACAAAGTGACCCCCCCTCTGTACGGTCTTCGGAGGTTGCTACAGAGGCGTTACAGGGATCAGCTGATCCAGCGGGGGAACGCAGCGCTGTGTGTGTGTGTTCATGTCTGAATGTGTGTGTATGTGGAGCTTCCACAACACAGTGAGGTAACATGAATTCACAGACTGGGACCCCAGTATTACGCTGATGAGTCTATATGAATGTCTGACAGCGTGATGGCGGTGGAGCTTTGTTACGGCGCTGTAGTGGGATTGCAGTCTGTGGATCACAAGGGCTCTAAAACAGGGCTTCATACTACAGACTTTGTCACCAGGGAGCTCATACTGTATGTTTGATACTGAAGCTATTTGGTGGATTACGTTTTCTTTTTTAAACAACCCTAATTCTACTTTTTCTACGGTCACTGACGCTACACAGCATTCCAGTGCAAAATCTAAAAAACATCTGAAGCATCAACATTGGCTGATTTTGTGCCTGTAATCTGGCGTGAATCCGAACTCTGCTGGGATCAGGATCATCCAGATGTGTTTGATCAAAGTGTCCCAATCATGCTCAAAGTGTAAACAACACAGACGGGGGGTTACATCTGGATAAAAATGGGATTGGATTACCTGATCTTATCGGACTTTGTAACCTTTCTTTTCTTCAAAAAGACCTGTTTTTTTAAAGGTCCGATAGTGTTCATAGCAGTAGTTGACTTCTCAGAACCACATCGACCATCAATGAGAACTTTCTGAGTTAGGGTCGGTTCCATTTGCAGAATGAAATCTGTTTGCACAGCAGGACGCGTCCGTACCTTGTCCAGTTTATCCACTGTCGAACAGATTGTGCGGAACTTGTCGTCTGGAACGCCACACACAGCAAACATCCCGTCCAGGATGCGTCTGTCGTTGACCTGGAAACAAAGAACGTGGTCAAAGCATCAACACCTACTGATCAAAGTCTGACCACACTTCCTGTTCAGTTGAGAGCTCAGGACCGGTGACGAGGACTTTAATGCTTTTCACACCAAACTCGAGCAAAGATGAGATGAGACTTGGATCTCAGGTGAATGAACGTGACAAACCTTGATACGGAAGTCTCCAAGGTCCAGCTCACTGAGGATTTCACAGACGATCTTCAGACACTCAGCATCGGGAATCATGGCGTCGTACTGCCCCGCTATGTCAAAATCCTGAAACACACCCCAAACAATAATTACACTTCAAGTGCAGACAAATCAGGTCAACAAGTCAACCTGCAGGAGTGACAACAAGACGACTCACACATTGGTAAAACTCTCTGTAGCGTCCACGGGTCATGGCTGGGTTATCACGGCGGTAGACCTTGGCGATGTGGTAGCGTTTGATGTTGGTTATCTTGTTCATCGCCAGGTAGCGGGCGAAGGGCACCTGAAGGAGGTCTGGTCAAGGACAACACACATCTCTTTGCTCTCAACTAACTAATGGAGTTACAACTTCCATCCATCCAATCTGTGTTCCCCACAGAATGACAGGGTGTTGGTCTTTTCTCGTACTCGATCCCTGAATGTCTTTTTCTATTCTATTCTATTATCCAGAAATGTCCAGGTGTGAAAACAGCTTTAGAGATTGAAGGATACGGTGAGGTCATATCTGAGCGACAGCAGCTCGCCGCCTTGATCTTTGAGGTCGTAGATGAGCTTTGAATCTTCTCCGTACTTCCCCGTCAACGTTTCCTAAAAACAACAACACTTTGTTTGAACGTGAGATGATTTTAAAGTTGAGACTTAAGTGAAGTTTGTGTGAAAATCCACCTTCAGTTCAAAAACAGGCGTGTCGATGGTCTCGGCTCCGTGGCGTTTGAAGCAGCTGATGATGGTGTTGAAGACTTTCTCTCGGATGGCCATCTGTTTGGGGTTGTAATCCCTCGTTCCCTGTAGACAAAAACATTTACAGTGTTTCACTCCCAATATCTTAGCTTTCACCCATTAGTGCGGTTTCTCCTTATTTGTCACCTCTGCATCTTCTTTACTGTGGTGACTGACAGCGGTGTGAAAATGGTCTTCTCGTATCATAACAACGGACTACCGCCGCCGCCGTCTGGCATGGAGAGTTGTTTCCTCTCACGCATGCGCAGAACCGTTCGGCTGTAGTCTTTGCGGTGTGTTTGAGTGCAACTTTTTGGCCAGGACGTGAGGCGATGTGAGGCGCACAAGCGGCCAGTCGGTTAATCCATTTTTAATCGATTAAATTCTTAACAGTGATTAATCATTAACATCCCTAATGTGAACAGTAAACATGTGTGTTTGAAAACAGCAGCACTTCGGTCTTACCTTTGCTGTCTTGAGGACAAACTGATGTTTGACTTCATCTCCTCCTATCTTAGCCTTCAACTCCAGCAGTTTGGCAACTTCTTCATCGATCTGAAACACACACACAATAAGAGGTTTGTGAACATTAACTGACAAGTGTCATTTCATTGGTTAACATCAGTTAGAAAAACAGAAAAAAACTATGAAAGAAATATTGCCTCACAGTCTTACACACGGCACCACAGGCCTACCTGAGCCACAGTGATCCCAGGAGACGTGCACAGAGAGCGCGCACGTGTTGCAGTCCGACAGCCCACCACAGCAAAAGTACGAACACAAAACATGCCCAGTGAGTTCATCCCACGGTAGCGGGGATTCAAAAACATGAGGGTAAAAAATGTACGTCCAAAAATTGGACAAACAGAAGTTCAGGAGTGCATCATGGGTAAAAGCAGCCCAGCCACAGAAGCCAATCACAACGGTCCGAGGAAGGTCAGCGAGGGAGTGAGTGCAGCAGTGAGGTCCAGGAGGGTGGAGGTAGATGATGGTGATGATGAAGGGCGAGGCAGGCCGGGGGCGTCCAGGGTCGGGCAGGAAGAACAGGAGAAAAGTGGTAAGCAACCCTATCACTAGGGGAGGGCGTGGCATGATGCATCATCATCATCATCATCATCATCATCATCATCAGCGTGGAGGACAGAACACGAGATGTAGCAAGTCAATCAAAGCAGCGAGCCAAACACAGCCCACACACACACACACACACACACACACACACACACACACACACACACACACACACACACACACACACACACACACACAGAGAGTGTCCTTGTGTATGCAGTAGACACCTTCATGTAAAACTTTGGTTTTAACACGGTTCACTTCAGCACACCGCAGCCTTTAACAAAACCACAAATAAATATACAATGACACATGGAGGCAGACTGACGACAGATCACCTGCTCTGAAGTGAAACGACCAGACAGAATGAAGCTTCTCTAAAATATTGTGTTGTTCTGATACCAGTGTCTGGAAAGTTTGAAGTTCACTCTGGACAGGAAGACTGACATTATGGTGACACAGTTTATCTCTGAGATGTTGGGGATGTAACGATTCACTCAACTCAAAATGAGAATACTACTCAGTCCCTTTACCATCCGAGGGTAAACAAATAAACATACTGAATATAGTGAATCAGAGGGTTTTAGAAGTCGGTGTACCCTGTGGAGACTGAAACAATAAGTGGGGATACTCCGTGTACCTGCACTACACCTCTGAGTCTTTATAAACTGTGTTTGGTAGATTTCTCTTCACACCTGTCAGATGTTGCATCAGCTGTTCTTCCGCGTTGTGGATGAATAAGATAAAAGTGATCCATTAATGTATTCAAGTGTTTCATGACAGGCTCGTCTTAAACGTTGTTTCCCTACTTAAATTTGCTTTTAAATCGGTTCAGTAAGATGGTGTCTAAAGACTGTTTAGCTCCAGTTAGCGTCGCAGAGGCTAGTTAGCCGCTACGTCTGAAGTAACTGGTTTTAAGCTAGCAGTTAGCTAAAATGAAAACACTGTACAGGACAAATAGAAAAACGTTCCTTTCGAACTAATTAATGAATAGTGCCTCTCATTAAATCTGATTAAGTAGCTGACTTGACAGCTTCTCAAATAGCTCGTGGGGCTGACTTTTGCTTCATTTTAAAAACCTACGCCAAACCCCGCTCAAATCCAAAGCTATTTAACATTGAATCAGTTATAAATAAACACATACAGGGAGTATAATATTAACAAGGACATCCTGTGTGATCTTGGTTTCTGACGGACAATTCGGCACTTTCACAACACAGCTAATTGTTGAAGTTAAACAGAAACAGCTACAGTATTATAACTGTGCATAAAGTTAAACGAGGTTTGGTATGAGACATCTTTTCACTCCTGCAGGATGAATTAACTTAGTCTTTTTTTATGGTACCTGGAGAGCTAGGTAATTAAACTAAAGCACATTCATTTGATTGAGTATGTGACGTAATGGCTTCATCACTACGGAGGCTGCTCTTCTGTCATTTTTAGACCAACACCAAACCCCACTCAAATACAAAACAATTTAACATAAACTTCAATATCAACGATCACATAAAGGCTCTATGATTTAAAGAAGAGTGTCTTAAAGGTTTAAAGCTCCTTTTGGAAAATTCGTCTTATGCAAGCAGGAAAACAATGTTGGAATTAAGGAATAAAACTGAGAATTATGTGTTTTGTGGGATGTGGGTTTAGCTCCGGCAGACTGAATGAAGTTCAGCACACGTACAGACTTTACATTAAACTATCTCTGTTTCATCTCCTCACCTGCTCTTTGCTCGCCTTCTCTGACTTCAGCTTCCGAACGACTTCACCTTGGGTTTTAATCGCCTCTTGTATCTGTGCCTTGTCCTCCATGGTGTTATTTTGATTAAATTCACAGGGACGAACACAGCAGCTGTCAGCGAGTTTGCTGTGGTGGTGCAAAACGGAAACGGAAACACGTAAAACTTCTTCTTCTGTTGTCATTCATGATCGGTGTTTTACCGCCACCTACTGGTTAGTACAGTAAACAGTAAAGATTGGTGTTTTTAAGTATTTATTATGATTTTTAAGCTTAACATTTGCCGCAAATGAAATATATTCCCTGAAAATATGTTGTTGTTTTTTATGTTTTTGTGTTTAATTAAATACTTTTGCATGTAGTGAAATGTTTTTTGCAATAATTAAATATTTGCACAGTTGACCTTCAGGGCCACCATATTTCTAAATGTACCAGTCATTGTTTGAAGATACAAAAAGGAATTGAGTTAAAAGACAAAATATTAGGAATGAACCAAAAAAAGAAAACAAAGAGAAGTTGTAAGGAGTACACACAAAAGATCTCTTTGAATAATCATCCCAGTTAAAGGCCCTGTATTTACTAGCCCGGTGTCGCTGCACGTTTTGACAAATACAGGCAGCTCTCAGTTAGAGCCTCAGATGCATTAAATCCCCGTTTCCACCAAGCGGTCCGGTTCAGTTTGTTTTCTGTATGGTATACATTTATTGGCGTTTCCACTGTCAAAAGTTGTGAATGGTACCAAAATAATAACTGATCCATACCGTCCTACTTTTTTTGTACCCTTCTGTTGGGTGCCACGGCCAGCTCGTGTAGGCCCTAACATTCAAAATGGAGGTCCACACAGTCAACTTGCTTAAGTTTTAGTTTATTTCAGAACAACCAAAAATGCAAGAGCAGAGGGAAATAAGTCCAATCTGTCCCGAGGAACCCCAGAAAGCTCTGGCAGCTCTGGCAGCCTGGCTTGTATGCCCTTCCACCCAAATGAAGCCCATCTGCAATCAGCAGGTAGGTGGGCGAGTCTCCCAACAACCAGCAGGCATGCCACCACCAACCACCAGATGACGCCAAACCCTGAAACACAAAACACAAGCAGTACCAGGCCAAACACCATGGCCAGGGCCGTCACAGTACCGATCCACCCCCGCCCCGTGGACAACCTTGGAGATGCACGGTCTCACTGGCCATCCGTACCGTGCCCAAACACGCTTCAACGCTAAAGTCCAGTTAGTTTGTCCAGTGTGACCGCTCCGTATCGTGCTCAGGCACGGTACACTTCCTTGGCTTTGGCACACTTCGGAGAGGTTTCATGTCTGTATCTGACTAACATGAGACAATATAAGACACAAAGTAGCTGTTATGTTCTCTGTGTTGTTCTCTGATGTGCGGGCGCCTGCGGAGTCGCGCGCGGACTCAGCCATGCGTCTATTTTATTTTTTTATTTATTTATGGCTGTGTCTGATTAAAATGGCTTAAAATAAGTTGTAAAGTAACTGTCATGCTCTGTGTTGTTCTCTGATGTGCAGACGCGGACTCGACTGTGCGTCTCTCTCTCTCTCTGTCTCTCTCTCTCTTTCTCTCGTCCGCCTGTTTGTAAACTGAGCACGCTTCATAATAACAGAAAGCGTGTATGTGTTGTATTACGACGTTATGTACAAGAGGTAATCGTGCTTAGGCACGGATAGTCCTGTATAGTGTGACCGCGGGCCGTGCAGGTCAGCGTGGGAATGGCGCTGCGGGGGGGCAAGCACGGTACAGATGACCAGTGTGACCGCGCCCGCAGACTCCCTACAGCCAACATATAAACAATGTGTTCTCAGACTGACACAGTGAGTGTTGACTCACATCCTCCTCTCTGAGAATGAGCTTCTACCTTCTGGCAGACGATACAGAGTCCCCCGATGTAAACTGAACCACTTTAAAAACTCTTTTGTTCCCACGTCAATCTAAATTCTGGATAATGTTTGGTAAGGCTGTGTGGGTTGTGTAGTAGCATCATGGTCTTCCTATATGTTTTTATAGTTTCTTACCTTTGTTGTTTTATCTCTCATGCTGTGTTTTTGCAGATCTTGTGTAATATACGTGTGTTGTTTTGTAATGGTATGTTCTTTCCTGTTTATGTGTGGATGTGTTTTTCTACTGTTTTATTTATTGATTCTAGAGGAAGCAGCTGAATGTTTGGCAGCTCTTTGAGTCAAAGACAAATTTCCCTAAAGGGACAATAAAGTGTATCGTATCGCAGACCTTCCTAGGAATCATTGATTTTGTTTATTGTGTCGTGTTCTTCTTCTTTGTTGAATTTATTGGTTGTCTCTGTTGCGCCACTGTGATTTAGTGATGTGTAAGGGTACGGTTAGCTGTAGAAATGCAAGTAAGATCAGGGTTTACCGTACCAAAACTGTACTGAACCAAACCGGACCGCTTGGTGGAAACGAGGCTTTAGTGTCAAAAAAAAGCAGCAAATAAAAATAAAGTGGAACTACAACATCTGTCCAAGAAAGACAAAATAATGCTCGTATGTGTAAAGGCCTTGAAGGTTTTTTTTCATACTGCTTTACAAAAGCTTCCCAAAGTGATAGCTTTAAATACCACGACCCGTTGTACAGCGCCACTTTCTAAAAAGTGAGGATTTTGTGTAAAATGTGAAATAAAACACAGACAATGACTTCCGGAGGTGTTCCTGATCCCATCATTTACATCAACCCAGAATTTAAACTATAAAACATGATGTGAAACCTGTTTGGATAACAGAAATAAAGGCTTCTAAGAACACACGATTTGGTAATTTCTCGTTTAAAATTTTCAAAAACGGCAAGTAAACTCCTGCAAACAGTCTACTTAGCATAATTCATTGGCCAATGTATTTATGCATTTTGCAGGGTTCCCTTTCATCAGTTATAAATCACTGAGGGAATTGGCTGAAAAGATCTCTTGTAAAACAGAACTTGAGAGACAGTTCTTCAAATCCTCCAAAAATATGGACACATTTTAGAGGCAGTTTAATCTAAACTTAAGGCAGGAAGCACTGAAGATGAATTAAGAGGATAAAACAAGGATTTCTATTTAACCGATGTGTCTCCACTCTTTCCTTGTGTTTGAAAGATGTAAAATGCCGGAGTAGGGACAGTAAAGGACTTTACACTCTACACATAGGCAAACATCTTCCTGTTCAAACAGTGACTGAAGTTAGTCCAAAACCAAAGTCCACTTCTGCAGAGTGAACGGAGGATTTCATCAACATGTCTGTGAGTATCAGCAAGTTTCTTTATTATTCTGTAAGCAACATTACGAGTGAGGAGAGAAACGACAGCAGTGTGACGAGGTGTGTGAACTTTGATCCTGAGTTTCTTTATCTCTGAAAGTGTCCGGAGAGATTTAGACATGCCTACGCTTCAATAAGTCAAGTCAAATAATTGTTTTATTTGAGGGAGAGTGGTCGAAGCTATCAAACAATATGTGAACAAGCTGCAGTGTCGTCAGATGTGTTGTTGTCAGAGCCCTGTTTACATCAGAGCCCGGCTCCTCCCCACATTGTGTCTATGCTTGTCATATGAAATGTGTTATAAATAAACTTGACCTGACTTGTGTATAAAAGCTGTTTTAGTCAAAGACTAGAGAGAAGAAGAAGAACATACTCACTGATTATTGAAATGTCACGTAAGAGTTTCTAGATCATGGTTTTTCCATGTAAATGTACATGCAATGTGAAGCTAGAGCTAACTAAAGAGGGCTAAATGCTAACACAACAATGCAGCTCGAGATCAGGGGGTATTCCTTGAAAAAGTCAGTCTGAAACTAACTCCATCTCCTAATTAAACCTCAGGTCATTCCATGAACACAATCCAGCCTTAATGAATCAGGACTGACTCAAGACAGACTTGCATAGTCTCGATTTGTTACCGCACCTGATGTTTACAAGAAGCCCAAATGAATGGATGAATGAAAAGACGATTAAATGAGTCAGGCAGAGGGGAGAGTTAGAGAGCTGTTTGTTTCAACAGCTGAACCAACGCTGCTGATAGAGCTGTGTGAAAAATGTACAGATTGTATTACTAATAAAAGAAGGTAAAACTGCAGATAATAATAATCCAGGGAAATGGCATGGTAGAAAAATACCATCAAACTAAATGTACAAGATATACATGTTTCAGGTTCATGTGCATTTGACTTAATACTAGACACTAAATCTGTAATTTATCTGATTATAATATTTAACACGTGCAACAGCTCTCACACTCATGGTTTAACAATCATGAACGGATTTTACATCCTCTATCACAGTGGAACATTAAACATGCGAAATTACCAATGATTACAACCACATTACTGAACAGTGACTTATTAACACACTTTTCTTAACTGCACACTAAACTTCCCATGAGCCTTTGCTCCACAAACTGTCCGATCTCAGAGCGACTGTCCACTTGGGGTCTCTACAGTATAAAACCTTTACACAGATTAAAATCACACCTGTCCAATATCAGACCTCTGCTACAGCTGCACAGCATCAAGGTACAGCAGTGTCTGAATGGAGATAAATCTATAAAAAGTCTGTGCGTAGCCTAGTTTAAGGTAATTGTTGTAATATATTATCATGAAGTATCCAACAAGAGACTGTAAATGATATGTTCTTGTTCTTGTGCGTTTTTGTGTAAAATCAAATGTAAAATTCCTCAGTGGTTACAGTGAAATGTCAATTTTATTGTCACAATATTTCTCAAAATAATAAATAAAAGGAGATGCCATTTATACGTGGGGTCTTTGTGGGATGTGAATTATATATTAGGCTTTTTATAAAATCATGTTCTTTATACCTTTTTAAAATATTTTCTCACGTGTAGTTTCATTAGATGTGTCGCTTTTACGATATAATTAATGTTTTTATTCATGATAGATTTTGAATAAAGCTGAGAGCTTTATGATCTTTATTATATTATAACATGACACCAGCTAAACTTAGTTCGACTGTTAGCCTGGTCCGGAGCAGACTTGTTCACCAGCATCAGTTACCATGGTAATTCAACGAGGATTCATATAAGCTATGGTGATTGAACGAAACTCCCACTTAAATGAGCCAGACTTATGGAAATAAGCGAGGATTCAGCTTAATCCTGCTTCATGGAATGACCCCCAGGACAATTTAGTCTGCAGCTTGCGTTTAGTGCTTTTGAAGGGGAGGGGGGTTGGAGGTGTGTCACTGGAGGAGAGCGGAGGATTCAGGAGGGTGGAGGTGTCAACAAACAGCAGTTTGTTTAGGTTTCATGCTGGTGCTCAAGGGTGACATCTACTGGATCAAAAAGGTCACAGCTGCATAACGTGGTGTCAGGTTTGTTACCTTGACAAGTTATGCATTGAATACTTTCTTCCTTCCGAGTTGATGTGCCTGGTTGAGGGGGCGTGGACTCAAATGGACAGCGTGCCTCAGCCTCCTCCTGTTGAAAAGGATCAATTCATCAATCTTTATTTGTACAGCGCAGAATTCATAACAACTGTTATTTCAAGAGAAGCCAGAGTATACTCTTGATGGGTGCTGACATGTTGAGTCTGTGCAGTAGAGATAGACATTATTGCAGAGTACAAGTTGCTGCCATCTGGTCACAGGTATACTTTGCCAAGGTGCAGGACTAACAGACTAAAAAGTTCATTTGTCCCTGGTACCATTGGTGACCTCAACAGCAACAGGGAGGATTTTCCTTTCAATGTGCCTCTTCTTATCTGATGATCCGGTGCTGCAGGAGCCACTTTGGTCGACAGAGCTGTCAATCATAACATTTTATAGCATACAAAACAAATGAAAGAGAAACGTCTCAGAGAATAGAGGAAGTAAACACAAAAATGGTGGGAAAATAAATATCATGAATAAACCAGTTTTGAGAAAAATGTATCCGACATGCATTTAGGTTTTATAGTTTGACCCAGCTCCTCTCTGGGTACTTCTCATGTCTCTTAAATTGCATCCATGTTTCCTTCACTTGCTTCCCACACTTGGGTCTTGGTCCCGCCCACCAGAGATGCATGAGACACGAGGAAACGAAGCAGAGGAGAGAGGAACGGGGAAATCTCTTTAAAGAGGCATTAGACGTCCTTTCCTCTGTAGCGTCACCTGAAGCGACATCAGCTGACGACTAATAATACTAATAAAAATAACATACAGACCTTTTCTACACTCAAACAGTTTTAATGTTAAATTATTTATTAATGTTTTGTCATAACTGATAATCCGACCGTGAATTCTGTATTTTATAAACACAGACTAACAGACTCCCCCTCTGTCTGACTGACAGACTCCCCCTCTGTCTGACTGACAGACTCCCCCTCTGTCTGACTGACAGACTCCTCCTCTGTCTGACTGACAGACTCCCCCTCTGTCAGACTTCTCATCATGATTAAATGAAAAAAGGCAAATAGTGTGAGTGATCATGAAAATACATATCAGCAGTTTTAATAATGGAGTCATTCATGATCTTTTGGTTTTTACACTTCAAATTAACAGACTTTGTGTTTGATGCTGAATCAGAAAACAAATCAAATAGCCTATCAAAGTCGGCGGTGAACAGCCTACACTCTTATATTAATTTTAAGGAATTTATACTTCATATTTCATTGTTATTCTTCATGTCAGACACTTTTTTAATCCCAGCTCATCACAGACTCTTTACAAACTGACACATGTTAACATTATGTTTAAATGTCCGACGCTCCGTTTAGCGTCTTTTCTCCGTTATTAAACTTTGCTGATGTTGATAAGTTTCATTAAAGTCTGATCCGCTGCAGCGCCCAATCAATGAGTGATATTCGAGAAGGGGGCGGGTCTGTCAGTGAAAAGTCTTCCTGGAAGGCTGGTCTCATGTTTCCTCGATCATAGCTCCTCGCTCCTCGCTCCTCGCTCCTCGGTGCTGAAATAAGCGACTTGAGACGTCCTTCAACATGGTGGCACGGAACGACTTCCGGTTCAAGCAAGGATTGAGGAGAGAGGAAACGAAAAATAAGAGACATGAGAAGTACCCTCTGTTAACTGAGGAGGTGGGGTTTATGACCTATACTTCAGCCAGTCAGCAGGGGGAGTTCTAAATCTTTTTTGGCCTCACTCCAAGGCGGCTGTTGCTCTCTCCATCTTAATTTACCGTCTATGTGGCGTTCATGTGGACTCCATTTATTACAAATGCAAAGTAAGATTTTGACATGCCAGCTGTTCTCATCCACAGGGTCCACTCAGCATGGAGCTGTCTCCCTCTCCCTCAGGTTTAGAAGAAGAGTTTAAAACAGTCTTCACCAGAGAGTCCCTCCTCTTCCTCCATGAGCTGATCTCCATGTTTGACGAGGAGGTGGATCAGGTAGGAGACGTGGAACATCCCTGTTGTTTCATAGTGTGGCAGACCTGTTTAACTTAGGATAAAAAACGATCTGTTACATGCTTGTCTTTACTCAGGTCCTGCGGTTACGAATGTCCAGAAAAGCCCACTTTGACCTTTCCGGTGACCTGCCAAACTTCCTGGAATCAACCTCACATATCAGGAGGGACCTGGCATGGAGGGTACTGCCCGCCCCCCCAAGGCTCCAGAGAAGACATGTGGATGTAGGAGATCTGGCTCCCTGCGATACTCAGCGCTTCATTAAAGCTCTCTTGTCTCCAGCACAGGGCATACAGGTACAACCTCTCATTGACCTGTGACCAGTGATTGGCAGGGGCGTGGCCAGAGGCGGGTCCAAGGGTGGCACAGGTCCTCTCTGGTGCAATCCCTCAAATCAAATAAAAAAATGTATTATTGATGTATCAGCCTGAATCTAAAGGGAGTAATTAAAGCAGCAGGAAATGATCAGAGCATCTGTTTACAACATGAGACTGGCTTACAAACTAAAATCAAGTTCCAACAACAAGGGACTAAAGCTCTGTTCAACCTTTGGGATGAAACAAACATATGTGGAGACAGAAGGAGGCTCTGAAAGTCACACAGTAAGCCTTCAAAAAATAAATATCTGCTTTGTTTGTTTGTTTGTTTGTTTGTTCGTGCAGGTTGACTTTGACGATGGAAACTGTCCGACATACTTCAATCAGATCAAAGGCATTCATAATGTTTTAAAGGCAGTTCACAACCACTTCCCCAGTACGTACCAACATCAAATTCATACTGGTGATGTGAAACATCTTCATCGCTGTGTCACTCTCATACTCTCATTGGATTACAGATGTTCCACACATATCTAAGGCTCCAGTGCTGATGCTCCGCCCCCGCGCCTGGAACATGGTGGAGCACAACATGATGGTAGTTTGGCACTTCACACACATTGTTTCCATCACTTGATTCATTGAACTGAAGCTGAAGAGTTTGATGAAATAGAGATTCACTGGTTTAAACTCTTCAAAAACAGAGCAGCTTTATTTTGTTTGGTAAATGTGTTCTGAACCATCAGCAGCCTCTCCAGGATTTCTGGGCCCAATGAAAAGATCTCACATTGGGCCCTTCCACCACAGCCCCAGTAAAGCCTCCACCACATCCAGTAAAGCCTCCACCACACCCAGTAAAGCCTCCACCACAGCCCCAGTAAAGCCTCCACCACACCCAGTAAAGCCTCCATCACAGCCCCAGTAAAGCCTCCACCACATCCAGTAAAGCCTCCACCACACCCAGTAAAGCCTCCACCACAGCCCCAGTAAAGCCTCCACCACACCCAGTAAAGCCTCCATCACAGCCCCAGTAAAGCCTCCACCACACCCAGTAAAGCCTCCACCACACCCAGTAAAGCCTCCATCACAGCCCCAGTAAAGCCTCCACCACACCCAGTAAAGCCTCCACCACAGCCCCAGTAAAGCCTCCACCACAGCCCCAGTAAAGCCTCCACCACAGCCCCAGTAAAGCCTCCACCACACCCAGTAAAGCCTCCACCACACCCAGTAAAGCCTCCACCACAGCCCCAGTAAAGCCTCCACCACACCAGTAAAGCCTCCACCACAGCCCCAGTAAAGTCTGCATTATAGCTATGAAGTTTAAACACTCCTCCATTACATAAATGTCCCACATTTACATTCACCGGCAACATGGTACCAAAAGGTTACCTCGTTTTTAAGTAATTAGGACAATGTGCAGGACTTCGCCTGTAATATTTGATAAAAACAGGAAATGATCCGATCTCGATGTCCCAGGACTTCTATTTTTGTTGCCGTGATATCGATATGGTTACTTCCCGTGCCTATATTTTATCTCATGCTGTGGGATTCAAATAAAATGTCAGACTTGCCCCTGCTCCTTAAATACTCACCAGTGGCAATTCTAGAGTCCGTTGGGGCCCAATCCGTTGGGGGGCCCTCCAACCAGCTTTCAGCAGGGCAACAAAAGTGGATGCTGTCAGATGGGGTCCTCTTAGGGAGGATTCCTACTGTCATTGCAAAATTTACAACTATTGGGTTGCATGCTTTGGTTTAAAAAAAATTCAGCCGTCTGGGCAGTTGCCTGCCTTGCCTGTTGGCATGATAGATTGATATCCAGTCTGTTTACATCACATAAAAGAAGTAACAAATAGACAACATAATTCAATGCATTATGATTAGATTTCAGGGGCACATGTGGCAGCAGTGCTATACACTTGGCTCTGGACGTATTTAAGAAGTTTTAGTCAAACGGGGTCCCACGGGAGGGGGAGGGGGAGGGGGGTGGCAAGTTTTCCTACATGTGTGTGTTTAATAAACAGTCCATACGAAGCATAGACTGGCTGTTTTTTTTCTGGCTGTTTGTCAGGTGGAGGGAAAAGAGGCTCCAGGTCCCCTCTTTGACTTTGGACTCCTCATGTTTCACTGTGGAAAGACGCTGTTTGAAAACAAGAGTGGACCTTTTTTCTACCTCTCCAAGGTAACACACAGTCACTCGTGCACTCAGACGATATGTGTTTTATGAATGAAGTCAACAGAAACTCTCTCGTCTTGTTCCAGGTGGAGAGCTTCATGGAGGCTCGATTGTGGAACAAGATTTTTGTCTGGACACAAGAGAAGGTTTGCACAAAGAAGTGAATATTTAATTTAACCATTGAGAATATAGAATATAAATCTGAGGATCCAAAGTGAACTTTCCCTGTTTGTTTTTTTTACGTTCATTTGGGGGTGTTTATGCCTTTATTATAGACAGGACAGTGGACAGAGTCAGACATTGGGGGAGAGGGAGACTGGGGTACGACATGCAGGAAAGGAGCCGCAGACCGGATCTGAATGCAGGCTTCCCGCTCAGAGGACCACAGACTCTGCACCAGGAGCCCGCGCACTAAACACTAGGCTATACCGTTTATTATTGTTTGGTTTCAAACAAAAGTAGAACTATTTGCACCTGAGAGCTCCGTCAATGCTGACTTTTGTTTAAATATCACAACAACAGCCATTTTCAGGCAACAGAAAAGAGCCATCGACAAAGCTCAGAAGAATGCAAAAAGAGGAGGTGCCCCAGGGACTACGCGGTGCCAGACACCCCCCCATTTGCTTTCTGACATGTAGCTTCTTGTGGAAATGTTGAGGAGTGTAGTAGAGCATGTATAAATGGGGCTAATATGAGTTTGTGTGTCTGTGATTGTCTGTCTAGCTGGGCCTGCCTCTGGGCTGCATTAAGGTGACGGTGCTGATCGAAAATGTTTTAGCAGCATTTGAGATGGAGGAGATCCTCTACGAGCTGCAAGATCACTCAGCTGGACTCAACTGTGGCATCTGGGATTATTCAGCCTCTTTCGTTAACAAGTTTGGTGAGACAATATCTGGCCTTTAGCTGGTCTCAACATGCCAAAAACTCTCACATTTTCCACTAAGCCAATGTGCGTAATTACAGCCTGAGGTCCAGAACTAAATGTACCACGGGATCTAGTCTCACTGAAGTCAAGTTTCCTGTCTCTCCTCCAGGTCACCGTCAGAACTTCCTGCTGCCCGACCGCAGCAAATACGTCAACATGGAGAAGCGTTTCCTGCGCAGATACATGGACCTGTTGGTTCAGACGTGTCATCGGAGGGGAGCGCTCGCAACAGGAGGGATGGCCGCTCTGCTGCTGCCTCAGGATCCACTCAGCGACTCCCACCAGAGAGCATTGGCTTCTGTAACCAGGTAGAAAACATCCCTGCTTAGGATGCTCTCCACAACTGTGAGTGTCTGCTTCAAACTGACACAAGAATCTGTTTTGCTGTGGACTGAACCCACCTGAAGTTTTATCAGTAAGTTAAATGTGTGATTTGTTTAGAAGAATGGCCGCTCCTCAAGCCAGCTCCCTTCTGAACATGTCTCGGCTACAAAACACATCAATAGCGCAATATGTCAGGCCCCCATAGCATGTGAGGAGATGGAGCATCGTCCATATTTATTTAGTCAATTGTTAACATGGAGGAGGTTTAACTTTAAGACCATTATTGTATCCAGCCAATAGGGGGAGTGTTGGCTTCACTTTTGTGAACCTGTCATGTCCTCTATACAGTATATGGTAATGTCCCATTTAAAGGGCTGCAGCATTCCAAGGGTGCATTTGAAAATGAGGCCTGATAATTTCAAAAGGGGCCTTGAAACTTAAATTATCTTTCAAATGATAAGTAAAGTCAAGTGAAGTTATGTAAGCTGGATCCAGTGCAGCTGTTGAGGTTGCTATAGGCGACCAGGACAGCGCTTAGAAGCGAAAAGGAAAGGATGGGGACAGGTGAGGACGCAATGAGGAAATCCTCTGAAGACCAGACCATTTCATTTCAATTAGCCTGCGAGGGCTGGTCTTTGTAAGCTGGGTCCTTCAAAACATACCTGTTGTCTTCCCTCCTCTTAGACTGAAGTTGCTGGAGATCGAAGCAGGTGTGGACGGCTTCATGGTGTACGACCTGGGTTTGATTGAGCCCATGCAGAAAGTAAGCACTGGATCATGAGCCTTTCAAAGCTTTTTTATAAAAACAGAGAAGCTAATGAGGTCTCCTTCATCTCCTCCAGCTCTTCCAGCTTCACACTGAAGGGGATAACCAGCTTCATCAGCTCCGAGATGACGTCACTGTTACTCCTGATGACCTGCTGTCCATGCCCTCAGTCAGTCTTTAACGCATTTCAAAATGTAACTGCTGAAGATTCCCTGTAAAGCTGCAACATTTCACCATCACTGTTAAAAAATGTTTACTGCAGGCTGGGATGTAAACTGGAAGTGGGAAGAACTGACTTATATAACACCTTAGACAGAGAAAATGAAAGTTGATTTTGTTGTCTTGTCATTAGGGAGGAGTCACCCTCTATGGACTGAAGTATAACATTGCAGTTGGTGTCCTCTTTATTAATGCGTGGCTCTCAGGTGTGTACATTTAAACATTCAGACTGAAGTAAGGCGGGGCAGGAACAATAGAACTATTAAAACTTGACTCTGTTTTTTAGGTACTGGACACTTCTTCTACAGAGGCCAGGTGGAAGATTCAGCAACAGCAGAGATCTCCAGATCACAGGTGGGTTTAGTGCTAAATAATCTGACTTCAGTACCCACCAAGTGAACCAAGCAGAGCTTGACTAAAGGTCACGCATTATCCTCCTCTTCAACCAGTTTAAATAAGTCTCAGAGCTCCTCAAAACATGTGTGTGAAGTTTCTTGTTCTAAATCTACTCTGATCCTGTATTTGATCATGCCTATAAACCCCTCTATTTCAGCCCTGTTCAGAACAGGCTGTTTCTGTGTCTGTACCTTTAAATATGTAAATGAGCTGTGTTTGACCGCGCCCCCTCTCTGGAAGGGCTTGGGTGTCTCGGGCTTTCTCGCTCCATGTCCTATTGTTTACGGTGAGAAGGCAGACTCAGAGGGCAGAACAAACACCTAGCTGTGGGAGTGTCACCCACCTGGGGGAGGGGCTACTGCCCGTGGTAAGACTGGTAGCTGGCCAAAATAGCATTATAAGTAAATGTGAGGAAGGAATAGCCATCCCTTCAGACAATTAATGACAGGACAGTTGTCTGACTAGCACATTAATTCATAAGTGACACCCTCAACCAGTTTCCTGAAAACAAAGCGATGGACAACATAGAGACTGTAAAATGAACCAGTTTAAGCTTTCTTTATTTCATTACCTGTTGAAGAAACAACCAGCTCAATATGAACCCTACTGAACGAGCTCCATGTAGATGAACTTGGAGGTAAAGAAGAACATAAAAAAGTCTTAGCAACAACTATAGTTTCATAAAATAAAAGTAGGACTTGAATGAAGAGGTTGCAGCAGTTGGAGTCTGTCAGCTCCAGAGCAGCAGGCTGTCTGAAGTAACGATCCAGAGGAACCTTCAAGACGAGACGGCTTAAAAAGAACGAGATAAAAATGCGTTCTTTGTGTGTGTGTCAGGTGTGGCAGTGGATCCGTCATCAGACGAGGCTGGAGGACGACAGCAGGGTGGTGAGCCGGCGGCTGGTTACTGCCCTAACCCATGAGGTTCTGATGGAGCTCAGCGTCAGGTGTGCAGACACTCCCTATCATGCTGATAGCCAATCAGGTTACTGCTATCCTTGTAAAGGGAGGACATTATCTAAATTAGGGATAACTTAACCATATTTAAAGAGGACATATTATCCCCCTTTTCCACCTTTTCAAACAGTCCCCTGTGGTCTAAATGAAACATCTGTGCTGAGCTTTGGTCAAAATATAACATAAAACCGGGGGTTAGTGCGCGCACAAGGAGAGCACATTTGAAACGGAGCATTTTTTTCTGTGTTTTAAGACTTATACAGACCACAAACAAAGGACTGGATGGGTTTATTTCACATTTTGTGGGTCAGTAGACAATCAGGTTACCCAAATAAATGTTCAAAAACCCTAAAAGTGGATTTTTCACAATATGTCCCCTTTCATAAGCTAGCCACTTTCACATCGCTCGCTGGTTTGTATGACCTACAGGCTGTTTTAAAGTCATACGTTGTTTTGAAAAAGCTATACATATAACGAGTCAAGACAAACTGTTGTCATCTCAATGGTTTCCGAAACAGCAAGACCATCAAAGTAAAGACCATCTCAGAACTCACTGGCTATCGTCTGCGAAAGCTATAAGCCTCTTGTAACATTATTCCTATGTAGTCAGTGGTTAACATTAAACGGCTTCCTTTTCTGTGTGCTGCATTGTTTAAAGTTCAATTAGCAGTTTGAGTTGTTCAGTTCAAAAGCAAAGTGAAATGTATCACAGCAGATATGTCTGCAAAGTAAACGCTGTCATTTCTTTGTTCATTAATCTGTTTCTGGTGAGTCTCACTTTAACTTAAATAGTAAGTCACACAGAGGCTTCTCTCTGGATTTCTTCAGCAGTATGAACCTGAAAAACAAACTGATTTTCTTGTGATTTACTTTCCATTATCTGGTCTTAAGTTTGCAGAATTAACAACATCATTCATGACGCAGATTTTTAAAGAGCAAAAGTCGAGCTTTGTCAGGTCTGTCCTCAAGAGGACCAGGGAGGTCTCAATCAATAGTTTGTGATGCATTCCAGGAAGTTGGAAAATCTGAAAAGCCTTCACAACACAGCACAGTTTTTGAAATCTGTGTAGCATTAATGAAAGAGATGATTCTTCTTCGGGTGTTCAGCTCTTTTCTCTCTCTCTCTCTCTGTCTCTGTCGGTTTCTTCAGGGCTAAACAGAGGCTAAACACAGCGGCAGATATATTCCTGGAGGTGGTCCTAAAGAGAGATTTCCCAGAATTCATCACCTCCTACTTAAATCAGGACCACACCTTTCTCAGCTCCCAGGACTTCAGACAGGTGGAGGCTCTGGAGGCAGACATTCCCCGACACAAACTGTGAAGAGTCTCAGATGGAAGATGTTCTTACAGAGAGTGTATTACTGCCACCACAATAAAAGAAATATTAACCTTTCTGTTTGCTTTTTTTTAATGTGAACACTGTCAACATACTGATCTCTTTGACATTAGACACCTGGCCAAAACTATTTTAACAATAAACAATCAAACTTTCTTTCATTCACTGGGATTTCCTTGAACACATCTGCAGACCCTGTCTTTGCTCCCTGTTTGCTGTGTCTAAAAAAACACAGGTAAGTACAAACATATCCAAAGCACATAAAACACTGCACACTGAGAGACACTGAGAGAGAACAAACACAAAATAAACGACAACAAAACCAGAACCAAACAGAATCATCACAAATGTGTACCCTTGTTTAGGGGTACAATGAGTGTACCTTTGAGGTACTGTTGGACCCTTAAAGGTACGTACACATTTAGCACATTATTTCTGACAGTGGCAAGTACAGGACCAGCATGCACCTGGGTGGGATCTATACTTGTTTTTACCAGCAGTAAGAGAGGCAGTGGGAGCCATGATTCTCTTTGTTCTTATGTTTGCTTTTATTTTTTTAAATAAAAGATATGTAGGTGATGTCCGTGGTGTTTTTACAGAACATGTTCTGTTAAAAAAAAGGCACAACTTGTACAACCTGAGAGGAGCTGTTTGTGTTCCTCTGGTTGTTGAATTATTAACAGAGAAACAGGATTGGGGATCCTGTCACTACTGACCCTTTATTTATGTAACACCTTTAAGATTTAGTTTGGCTTGAACTCCAGATCAGATTAAAGAGGGCGCCAAAGAGGACTGCAATCACCTGTGTCCTGCATTGTTGTGTTAGCATGCTAATGTTAGCGCTCTTTAGTTAGCTCGTAGCTTCACATTGCATATACATTGACACAGAATGACTGTGATCTAAAAACACTTAGGTGACACTCTGGTCCTTAACTAAAACAGTTTTTATACACAAGGGGAGGAGCCGGCCGTCCCGTCCATGTAAACACGGCTCTCACAACAACACAGCCAGCGGAACTCGAGCTTCTCCCTCATTGTAGACAGTCGTGACTCAGAGAGACATTTACACAGGATACACTGGATTTATAATGTATTTATGTGTAAAATGTTGCACAGTCTTCCTTTAATGTCCTGTCATCAGAATCAGCTATATTGGCCAGGTATGCTCACACACAAGGAATTCAACTGTGCTCTCTATGTAAAAAAGTATAACATTAAAATATCAAAAATTAACACAAAATTAAGCCTTTATGTAAAGACTAAACAATACAATAGTGTAATGGTGAGAAGTGCACAATGCTGAAATAAGCACGATACTATGTAACAGATGGGATGTAGGGACTTGAGTTGAGAACCACAGGATTCAAGTCCCGGTGCTGATCAAGTCTGACCAACAAACCCCCCACCAGCTCAGGAGTGCTCGCTGTGGGCCGCCCCCTCACTCTGACATCTCTCCATTAATGCATGTCCACAGGATCATGTTTGTGCATGTGTGTATATTGTGTTTAGCATTTCGATTTGCACATTTTTTTTGTTGTCTACTGTGAACTACTCGCACTCTGATCCTTTGTACGTGTTTTGACTCAACTTTTGTAGACACAGTTCAACTGCTTGGGACTTTCAGTTTAGCCTTTCTTCACAACAAACTGTGTTTGCAATCAGGACAGCCATTTATTTATTAGCTATTTGACTTCTGTCCCCTGTTATTGAAGAACACCTGATTCCTCTACTTTTTTTTTGACCCAGTGCAGCACTTGTTTCAACCTTTTTTCTTTAAAAAAATAATGTTATTTGAATTAAAAAAGAGATGACAAACTGATGCTCCTCTCCTAAATCCTCCCTTTCTAAACATTGAAGGATTGGCCACACAGATTTTATGGATTTACAAGACTCGTTTTTGGGGATAAGTCTCTTCAAAAAGAAAAAAATAAACTTTATAAAACTAAAGTTAAGTGACGATGTTAGGCACAAAAGACCACACAAAGAATACGATGAGAAATACAAAAAAGTGTGACATAATAATGAAAAGTTATGGTAGAAAATAAATGCATTGACAGATGTATAAATAAGTTAGGGGTGAAAGGTGAAATTCTCTTTCCGAACACAGCACGTGCTGGGCGTGCTTTTGACGTCAGAGTCGTCATTGCTGTCGAAGAAGCGCACTGACCGCTGATTGGCTTGTTTATGGAAAGAAACGCCCATTTCTCTGCGCACCCTGCCTCAACTGTCTGTGTGGGTTAAACCATTCTTGACATGAGGGGGGTCATAATTATAGCGTCTTAATTAATGCACTTTGATCTATTTATACGAAAATCAAACATAGGCAAACTGAAAAACACTGACGTTGTATTCAACGATTTTATAGACTTCTATCATTTGTTCGTGGTTTGGTGACCTCGGTTAAGCTTTTGGATTAGTCCATTATCATTCCGCCCCTAAGTAACCGGTGTTCCGTGACAGACTAGAAAAATGATGTAACTTTTACCGGCATTCAGTGACAGTTACCTTCACATAGCGTACAAAGAAAAACGGCAGTCTGTCCGGTCAGAACTTTCTCTACCGCTCGGTTCAGTCAATGGCTCGGTGTCGTTAGTGTCGGTGAAAGCGCTAATTTACAGCCGTTTCTCCGTTTATTTTCAGTACAGGAAAAGCATGAATCCGGCTCGGTGCTGCTCGGTGTTTTTCGGCCAGCTGCGTGTGTCGTCGCGGGGTGGACAGGTAGCGAGGAGACCGTTTCCCCCGGGAGGAGTGTCATCCCCGGCGGGGACACGGTGCTGTCACCCCGGTGTAGCAGCAGGAGGAGGAGGAGGAGGAGGAGGGGGAGTCAATGGGACCAGTCCACAGATGAAGCCGAGCGGGGTATCCAACACTGCGACAACACCAGGTAGGCCTACTGTACACCTTAACCATTTATTCAGAGTTGTACTTCTTCATCATCATACGTGACTCATGCTAACGTTCACCACAAAGTTCAGCCTATTCAGAAAGAGATACTTTTATAATCCTTCACACACTCCTCATCAGAGTTTTGGGGATATTAAATATAAAGTACTGGACCTACTCTCCATTGTCTGAAAAGATTACCTACATATTCTGTCTTTTACTACCATCATTTTTCACCTCACCTCTCAAACTGTCTTAAGTACAGAAGAGGATTAGGGCCAAAACACGAGAAATAAATAATGAGAGGAGGGAAACTTTATTTATGGTCTTCAAGGATAAAGTCGAAATGTCGACAATGAAATGATTCTACATCTCCACTTTATTCTCAACATCTCCACTTTATTCTACATCTCCACTTTATTCTACATCTCCACTTTATTCTCAACATCTCCACTTTATTCTACACCTCCACTTTATTCTCTACATCTCCACTTCATTCTCTACATCTCCACTTTATTCTACATCTCCACTTTATTCTCTACATCTCCACTTTATTCTACATCTCCACTTTATTCTCAACATCTCCACTTTATTCTACATCTCCACTTTATTCTCTACATCTCCACTTTATTCTACATCTCCACTTTATTCTCAACATCTCCACTTTATTCTACACCTCCACTTTATTCTACATCTCCACTTTATTCTCAACATCTCCACTTTATTCTACACCTCCACTTTATTCTCTACATCTCCACTTCATTCTCTACATCTCCACTTTATTCTACATCTCCACTTTATTCTCTACATCTCCACTTTATTCTACATCTCCACTTTATTCTCAACATCTCCACTTTATTCTACATCTCCACTTTATTCTCTACATCTCCACTTTATTCTACATCTCCACTTTATTCTCAACATCTCCACTTTATTCTACACCTCCACTTTATTCTACATCTCCACTTTATTCTCAACATCTCCACTTTATTCTACACCTCCACTTTATTCTCTACATCTCCACTTTATTCTCTACATCTCCACTTTATTCTACATCTCCACTTTATTCTACATCTCCACTTTATTCCACATCTCCACTATTCTACATCTCCACTTTATTCTCCACATCTCCACTTTATTCCACATCTCCACTTTATTCTCTACATCTCCACTTTATTCTCAACATCTCCACTTTATTCTACATCTCCACTTTATTCTCAACATCTCCACTTTATTCTACATCTCCACTTTATTCTCTACATCTCCACTTTATTCTACATCTCCACTTTATTCTCTGTATCTCCACTTTATTCTCTATATCTCCACTTTATTCTACATCTCCACTTTATTCTCTACATGTCCACTTTATATTCTACATCTCCACTTTATTCCACATCTCCACTATTCTACATCTCCACTTTATTCTCTACATCTCCACTTTATTCCACATCTCCACTTTATTCTCTACATCTCCACTTTATTCTCTACATCTCCACTTTATTCTACATCTCCACTTTATTCTACATCTCCACTTTATTCCACATCTCCACTTTATTCTACATCTCCACTTTATTCTCTACATCTCCACTTTATTCTACATCTCCACTTTATTCTACATCTCTACATCTCCACTTTATTCTACATCTCCACTTTATTCTACATCTCCACTTTATTCTCTGTATCTCCACTTTATTCTCTATATCTCCACTTTATTCTACACCTCCACTTTATTCTCTACATCTCCACTTTATTCTACATCTCCACTTTATTCTACATCTCCACTTTATTCCACATCTCCACTATTCTACATCTCCACTTTATTCTCTACATCTCCACTTTATTCCACATCTCCACTTTATTCTCTACATCTCCACTTTATTCTACATCTCCACTTTATTCTCTACATCTCCACTTTATTCTACATCTCCACTTTATTCCACATCTCCACTATTCTACATCTCCACTTTATTCTCTACATCTCCACTTTATTCCACATCTCCACTTTATTCTACATCTCCACTTTATTCCACATCTCCACTTTATTCCACATCTCCACTTTATTCCATATCTCCACTTTATTCTACATCTCCACTTTATTCTCTACATCTCCACTTTATTCTACATCTCCACTTTATTCTACATCTCCACTTTATTCTACATCTCTACATCTCCACTTTATTCTACATCTCCACTTTAACATTTCTTGCCAAAATGCACTTTCCTCCATTTTCAAAAATACCTGCATTGTGGACTAGGCCTTTTTTGCCCGTAGGTGTGAATGTGAGTGTGGCTGTTTTGTCTGTCTCTTCATGTCAGCCCTGTGATTGGCTGACTATCAGTCCATGGTGAAACCAAGCGGCCACCTCCGGTCTTGAAAAATGAAGCCAATGCAGAGGTGCACAATCCTGCAGTTCATCCGCTTGAGGCTGACTGCAGGCAGGTGTGTGTCTGTCATTGTCCCGACCCCTCTTCAATAAATAAACAAATAAAAACAGAACCAACAAAAAAAAGATCACGTCTTCACAACGTGACCATGTGTCAGAAATGAATCACATTCTGGATTAAGTTTAAATTTACTGTTATTTAACTAGTATACGAGCGATAGATAGACTATTTATAGTGCAAAAACACGACAACTCTCCAGTCCACATTTTTATTAAGGTATTCCAACGTATGCATTCTTCTTTGTGTGAACATGTGTCTAATGAACACTTAAAATATTTATAAAACGTTTGGATCATAATTATAAAGTTTTGCAGAAAAGACAGAAAAAATAAATGTTCGGTGCTCAAAATTTTATGTGGGAGACCCCCAGACCCCCCTCACCGGTTGATGACAACTATTAAACAGCAAATTATTTACTATTTTGTTTAGGTGTGGTTATAGAGAAGTGAATCTGTGCAGTGTAGTCGTTGCGCCCCTCATCTTTTAGGATACACCTAAAACAATGGGTGAAACCCGCCTCTCGCCCAATGACAGCTGGGATCGGCTCCGGCCCACTGTGACCCCGCACGGGAAAAGCAGTGAAGGTACTGGATGGATGGACGGACAGTACTTCTTTGTAATGAGAAGGAAAATGAAACTTATTTTCTAGCAGGTGTCTGAAATAATTATAACCTTGTCAAAGTGATCTTTACACAAAGGCCTCTTAATTACTTTTGACGGTGGCAGACGTTTTTCCTTGTGTTGATGATGTTCTGATCAGTTGTCACAGACAAGAAGTCATTATTCAGAGAACTTTCAGGACTTTTATTTCTTCCAAATGATGTCATTATGTGACGATTGACCAAAAATACCGACTCTTTAATCTGAGATTCTCACTTACCACTTAAATTAATGCGACATTAAGAAATGATAGCTGTAATGTTACCCTCTTTGTCCCTTCTGACCTATCATCTGATCTGCGTTCTTGTTTCGATAGCTGTTTCTATGGTTACCACTCTACCTTCATCTCTGTAGTCATGCTAGATGCTTCAGTTCTATTCATTCTCTCTAAGGCGAGGTACGGGATGTCCTCGATGTTCTCACTGGAACCTCTGTGTAGTAATCTGTTGGAGCACTTTCCTTCCTGCTCCTGCATGACACTGCACTCCTTATATCACTGCACTAAGTGCTCCAATTAGCCTGCAGACAAATGGAGCGATCAGGCCGAGCGGTGGAGAAGAGCTCAACCTGCTGCTGAGATGTTACCACGCTGGATTTACCTGCTTACTTTAAATAGAAGGAGAGTATATACAGCAGATCAGTGCAGCTTTCTTTGAAAACCAGCAGCCTGCATTACAAAGGCATCATCTCCATCAAGTAATCCAATCAGTGTGCCAAACACAAATGTTTTCACTGTGACACCTTTACATTCTTCAGAGTACTTTCACTTTATGAAGGTGAGGTTAGATCAGACACAGTAGAAACTCTTTAGGCTGTACCTGTCTTTCATGCAATATGAAGTACCCACTCATCCCTTTTTTTTCAGGTAGGCAATCCATCAAAGAAGCATACCAGAGTCTCAAGACATTAGGTCACTATATCATTTAAGTCAGGGGTTTACGTTAAGTGAAATCTGCCACTGGCCTGGATAGCCCGTGACAGATTTCACAAATAGTGAGTGAGCCCGACAGATTTATCGGCCAGATAATATCGGCCGATATCAGCTTATCCAAAGACTATCGGCTAATTTTATCTCCGATACACTGATGTTACTACATTTATTCAACATTCAAATATAATTTCATTTGAGTGTCATTGTATTACACTTACACTCTTTCACCAGCAGAGGGCGCTATATGGATTACAACAAGCGTCATCACTCTCCAGAGTGTCCAGCGGTGATGAACGTATATGAACAGTTACTTTACAGTTGAGTGACCATCTTGTCTTTTCCACAAGTGTTTGAAAAATGCATCTGAGGGATCTACACAATAAATGTGTATCTCTACAGATCGACATAGATCTAGGAAAAAGATATCGGCCGATATATTGGTCTGATTTTTTTACTCTCCCCAATATTGATATTGGCCCCAAAAATCCCACATCGGTCGGGCCCTACTGCTGACTATGACACTGACAGCCACAGACGCTTATAAAACGTTGATGCTTTAGCAGAAATTAACTCCTCTCTCTTTCGAGCTGCAAAACTCAAAACCAAGAATCTGACCCTTGAAAATGCTGTGACCCAATCAGGTGATTGGTTCTTTTGAGATGACTTGTCACATAAAACAAGCTATCAAAACCCAATTCTTATTTTTTTTATTGATTCTTTATACTTCAGGTGACATACAGTATTTCCACAAAGTAATGTTGACTGTCTGGATGCAGTCATACAGTCAGTGTGCAACCACTAGGGAAGGTCTATTTTAGAAATTGTCACAAAGAAACAGGTCAGGTGGTCACGCCTGCACCAACACACATACATTATAACACATGAACTCATACACTTTCCCACCGGCGCTGGTCAGCAACTAAATGGTGCCTAAAATTAGCCGCTTTCTAGCTTCAGTGTTTGAGTGTTCAGGAGGTTAAAATTCTTAATCTGACTCCGCACAGATCTCTACTGGCCTCCATCTGTAATGAGATTGTTCAGGCGGTTATGTAACCTTTACAGAAGAGACAGGTCAAGGGAGCATGTAGACTTAAAGTCAGGCCTACTTTAGCTTCTGTTCCATTTTAAAGCTTACAATCATCTTACACTATATAGAGTTAGATTTAAGAGCTTTGCAGGTCTGGATAATTAAAGTAAAAGAAATGGGCAAATATTACCTGTGGTGTCTTTTATTGAATATAGAGTTCATGCATCTCATGTAGAAAACAGACTAAATGTTTCCCACGCTGTAGCCCCTTTCACACATGCAGACAGGTCTCATTTTCTTGAGTTCACATGTTTCTCACAGTGGGAGATTTTCCTGTCTGACGGGAGGGGTCTCAGGTGGCAGGGCATGATGTTAAAGAACGCTGCGGAAGTCACAGTGTAATGTTTACAACATATCCAAGAAGGTGGACGAAGCGACAGAGTCTGACTCTAATAGGGTGTTCACATTTGTGTGCATGTGTGAACGCAAACAACCACATTTTTTCCTTCAGACTTCACACAGAGTTTCTCCGGCCAGACCCCTAGTCATTTTTCAGCAGCAAGTCCAAGTGAGCTGATATGAGAACGTTGCAGAATATTCTCCGGAGAATTCACCTGGAGCCAATGAGAGGGGGGAGTAACGTTTATGTCTTGTGACTGCTGCATGGTGCATAGACTGTATAAGCGACCGCTACGATCTCCGTGCATGTAATAAAACATGTTTCCTGTTCCCCAGTAGTTCAGATTGTGATTCTCCTGAAGGACATGTAGCATTGATATAAAGACAAATATTCTCATTATGGTATAGAGCAGTGGTTCTCAACTGGTCTAGTCTCGGGACTCACCACCAACTCCTCCAGGAAATATTGCAACCCAAATTCTGGATATTTCTTGACCAATCAGATTTATTTACTGAAAAAATCAGTCAGTACAAAACATTTGACATAAGCAAGAAACTGAACATAACAAACATTTTTAAAAAGTGCTTCCATGCTTTTTTTTCCATGCACACATTCGCGACCCACTGAATAGGGCTCCGCGACCCACCTATGGGTCCCGACCCACCATTTGAGAGACACTGGTATAGAGGACTCTGTTGCGCCGTCTGCTACTTATGTGTCATTTTGAATATGTCACGTCTTACCTCAGGAGACCCCCCCCCCCTTCTGACAGGGATAGTATCCTGCTGTGAGGAGCATGTGTGAACCGTCAGGAGAATATAACTTCATCTTGAAAACATGAAGAACACAGGCTAACTTCTGTGAATTTATTTTATTATAATTATTTTAATTATGACATTAGGAACAGTTTCACAAACAGCTCAGTGTCTGATAATAGTCACGTATAAGACAAGCCTTCATTCATCTTTCACCCTGGATCACTTAATCTAATTTGTCTCTGGCATGTGGTGACCTGGAATTTGATCTACGTAACCCGCATTACTCAGTGTGTCATTACAGTGAGGAAGGCCGGCAGCTGTTATCATCTTTATACCTTTACCTGTTTTCCTTTGGTGTCAGAATGGTGTCCAGTGTTTCCCCTACCATTATATTACGCCCTCCGACGTAAAATACTCTGTCCGCGGCACGGACAGGTTAGGGTGAGACAGCATTTCCAGTATGGCGGCTGCTGCCGATGAGCCTCTGGAGCCCCCTGCAGGAACATGGTCACACCTATGGTCACACCAATCTGTCATATTGTCTTTGACTATCATTTCAGGGGAATGATAATAAAAAATAATGACATTAAAACAGGAGGAAAGTGCCAATACACAGAGATGACACACCATGTCATTATCTCACGCTGATACAGAAAGATGAAAAGATTACATAACGACATTATGTCACAGTTTCAGAGAAGGACAAGGTGGTGTAATCATAGTATGACTGAGGAAAGCACAATACAGGCGTGACAGGCATAATGGTATCTTTTTTTGTTTTCTAAATCTTTCTAAACCAGGGACAAGTTGGTGCTCTCTTTTTTTCTGACTTCCTGTCTGCGGATCTCGGCTTTGAGCTCATTGGTTCCTCTTTAGTTTTAAAGGCTGAATAATTTCCTGAAACCGCTTCTCTCTACTCAAGAGCTGGATTCATCCTCACACGAGGAGCTCTAGTGAGTATTTCAGACACACAGACAATGTTTCTTCGAGTCAAATTAAATGGGCTGTATGGCTCAAAGGAGAACATATACCAGACTTTTGTACCTACACAATAAATGTTAGAAGATAAATTCAGTGTTGTTTTTGTACCTTTCAGTCCAAAGAAAATATAGAATATCACCAGAACTCTGTATTAAAACATCTTAGACCACGTGGTGAATGATGAATGAACACATGCTTCATTGTGGACGGTCATTCCTGTGTGTGCATGCGTGCGTTGTGTGTGTGTGTGTGTGTGTGTGTGTGTGTGTGTGTGTGTGTGTGTGCAGCATTCTTGGATGGGTCAGTCTGTAGTGGAGAGTCTCCTCCTTCATGTCGCTGCAGACTTTGGGATGGTCTCATGTGAGGCACGTTGTCCTCATCCAGCAGACTGTGCGCTCGCTCGCTCTGAGTCCAGCTCTGCAGAAAGGCAGATGGGTAGAGGTCGACAGGAAGGGCGTTAAGTGGACAAACTGTGTGTCCAAGTGTGTGTGTGTGTTTCCTTCATCCCTGGTGTTCCATGTAAGTATCTGCTGCAGCTGTATGTTTGTATTTCTATCCAATCTGGTTTCTTTATTAATGATGAAGCTGAAGGAGGAGGAAGTCGTTCTTTGACATGTTTTATTGAGTGGATTCAGTCGAGCTAGTTTGATGACTGTGTCTGCTTTTCAAAGTTTTAAAAAATATATATTTTTGGGGCATTTTAGCCTTTATTGGACAGGACAGCTGAAGAGAGACGATGGTGTGTTGGGAGGAGAGTAGGGGATGACATGCAGCAAAGGGTCAAGGTCATATTCAAACCCACTATAGCCTCTGTACATGGGGGGCACAACATTACCGCTAAACTATCCGGCACCACCGTGACTGTGTCTGTACATGTTTTGGTTCACGTTTTCTGACTGAAATGTCGTCAAATAATTGAACTTGTGCGGACTTCTTTAAATCAAAAGAGGTCAAATGTTTGTCCCTCCTTGTCTTTTTTTGAGTGTTTGTCATCATTTTGAAATTTTAGTTTTTATCAATACTTTGCTGACTGATCACATTCAGACTTGGGATTTTAATAACTACTGACAAAAGGAGTTTTGGCAGCTTAACTGATGAGAGCAACCTTAATGTGAGGCCCCGCCCCTTATTGGGTGACAGCAGTCACAAATGATGTGCTGTACATTTTACGGTCTGATTGTTAAACCTGAGTGCTCACATTGACAGAAGTTGAAGTCAGATTAGAGACGGGCGATATGACCTCACATTCATATCTAAGTATCTTTTTTAGATTTTTCCAGTAACTGTATAATGTTACAGGGGCGTTTGTGGCTCAGTTGGTAAAGTCGGTTGACTCTCAACTGGAAAGTCGGGGGTTCGATCCCCAGCTCCTGCTGGAGGTATCCCGGACGGTAAAGGGGTATAGAAAATCCATATAAAGAACTTTAAGGTGTTAGAGATTGTTGTGAATGAATGATTGTAAAACTTTCTATCTATTTAAACAGCAATGCACTTCTCAAAAGTTGTCAGTTTGACAGAATGTTTTGTCTATGAGTAGTTTTAGTGTCCAACAGATTAAAGTTTGTAACAGAGGGTTTCTGTTTAACCCAAAGCTCAACAGGCTGACTGGGAACAGGGAGTTCAATTAGATTACTGTTAATGTGCAACTGACAAAGAGAGAGAGAGAGAGAGAGAGAGAGAGAGAGAGAGAGAGAGAGAGAGAGAGAGAGAGAGAGAGAGAGAGAGAGAGAGAGAGAGAGAGAGAGAGAGAGAGAGAGAGAGAGAGAGAGAGAGAGAGAGAGAGAGAGAGAGAGAGAGAGAGAGAGAGAGAGAGTGTGTGTGTGTGTGCGCTAGCCCTGCCATCCCCACCTGTTAGACAAAATGCACATTCTTTTCAAAACCCCACCCACTTACTCAATTAGTTAGGCAACCTACACACACAAAAGCACACACTTGTAGCAGCCTCGACCGCCCCTCCTCTCTCTTTCTCTGTCTCTGTCTCTCTCTTTCTCTGTCTCTTTCTATCATATTTGATTCAGGTTAAGATCTCTGTCTGCTCTCTAGAGGTCAGTCCCCCACCCTGCAAGGAGGAAGAAAGGGAGAGGGAGGCAGGGGTAAGAACCGATGATTCAGAGAGACACTTGGTTCTTTTGGAAGATGAACCTATAGAGTCAAAATTATCAAAAAGGAACCCAACCCAAACTTAATATTTGTATCGATATTACAATGGAATATTTTCGTACCTATAAACTGATGCAAATGTTTCAATAACAATAGGCCTACTTTTTGTTATTCTTTGAAACATTCTAGCCATAATTAATGATTTTTACAGACACTCCATTATTATGTGGCACTGTCACAGTATCAAACGCTCTTGCTGCTCAAAGTGTTCAATACCAGGACAACCCGATCTTTTTGTCCACTGATTGAACGATCTTTGCACACATTTGGTTTTGTTTACAAATTCTGGTCCTCTTTGGAAAAGTGCAATATGAAAACGAACCGCACCAAACCAAAACAGAAACAATGTATTTGGTCCGGATCAAAGAAAGTGAACTAAAGGACTTTCCTGGTGTGAATACACACTAACACTACCCACAGTCACAGGACGATGAAGGTGAGGGTCTCACTGAGCAGAAGCAGAGGAAGATCACGTCTTCTACATGTTTAGCACATGGGTGATATGGTTTATAATGCACATGTATTATAAATCTGTGGGCACGGATTGGCAGTCATTACTAGATATTGCAGAACAAAAGCGACCCATAGCAGGGAAGTAGTTTATCACTAAGCATTGGCTACACTGCCTGTCACTCCCAGAGGCTTTATTATTGTCAGACGAAAGTCGAAGGATTTAGATTTATTCTCAGAAGACTTTTTAGAGCGATGCAAGATGTTGTTTTAGTTCAACATGATGGTGTTCAGGGTTGGACTCGGACAGTGTTTGGTTTCATTTAAAGTAATAATGTAAAGCTGCCCTCTTGTCAGACGTACAAATGTGTCACCAACATAAGACACTCCCGCGTCAAGTGGACAAGGGCACTACAAGGACGTCAGCATCGATCCAACAACAAAGAGCTCAAAACTCTTTAGAGGTGTTAGAAAAGTTTGGTGGGATCTGTGTGATTCAGGGTCCAACATTGTTATAACATTGGTGCATTTTTCATTTGGTTCGGTTTGCTTTCACGCTGCACTTTGTCAAGCCGTATCTCCGGTCAGTGGCTGCTGCCATCCGGTCTAATGCCGCACTATGACCTGATAGTAAACAACAAGACAGTGGAAGAATGGCATCATTAGCACGGCACAGTTAGACTGTTTGATCCATAAAAGTAGAAACAGTAATATGTCGGCTCTGCCAGGTTAAACTGGCATATCGACCACATAGTGCAAAAATGTGGACGTTAACCTGCAAGGAGGACTAAAGGCTGGTGTTGTTAGCAATGCTAACGTTAGCCACACTCGTCAAACCTATTTGACATCGTTTACATGTTTCTTAAATACCAGTACTTCCTGTTTCTACCAGGCCTGTCCCCGACTAAAGATTGACATAGTTTGACCTGATTCGTCAGATTTGACCTCTTTGTAAAATTAGACATTAAACACCCCCCATAGAGCTGGAAAGGAACGACCCTTGTGCGCGACTGTGAGACTGGCAGTCGACTGAGGCTCTGGCGAACGAATCGTCAAGTACTCGGCTGTATGGGGTCATCCCTAGTTTCTACAAAGGTTTTTGAAACTGTGGATACTTTGAACAGGGTGGTTTAAAAATTATACCGTCTCTGTTTTAAATAGTAACGGAAAAAGTACCAAACTTTTTCATAAGACAATTATAAAACAAGCTTAGAAGAGGGATGTAGAAACTTAAATTACTCAACACTGGGGGTCTATTACTTTTTGTTTTCTTTCCGTGGTATAGAAACAGGAAGGCCCGCCCACAAAAATGGCTTGGCCCCTGATAGGCCCAGTGTGCGGGCCCTTGTCAGATTTTAATTCACAATATCAGCGTATGTATTTCAGTGTATCCTTGTCCTGTCTGCAGTTGGGACAAACCATTAAAAAAAAAGTGTTTACATTTTGAAAGTGGCTACATTTGACTGAGGGTTCAATCAATAAAACATATATTTATTTATTTTTTGTTTTATTCATTTATTTTGAGTATTAGCATTTAGAATACAATTCAGTGATATTTACTTTAATTTAGGATGGACCATGTGTTGATGACCTCCCCATGCTGTCGGGCCCCCAGAAAGCTTTCCCCTCTTTACCCCTTTATGGGCAGCCTTGGAAATAAAAAAAATGAATATCGTCTGATCTTTACTTGTTGTGTCGTATGGAAATTGAAGATTCAGGAATCATGACCACCTTAGTTTCTACAACATCACTGTACATGGCTCTCTCTTCTCTCTGATACAGTCGACCCTGAACGTTCAGATTAAAGAGCGAGCTTCTGACCTGAGTGGTTTAAGGGAAATTGACCTTTGCATATTCTGTACTGTGGACTGTTTGTTTACTCATGGAGTGAGTGGTCTGAACACGTTTTGAGTCAAAATGTTCTGAGACCAAAAATACAAACCCAACCTTTGTCCGACTGACAGCGCTGGCTGTTGGCTCGTCTTTGTTTATGTTGTGAAAAACAAAAGCGAAAACCCACAACCCAACCCATGGACATACTTTTTTTAATTTGGCTAAGAATTTTCAAGAAGTTTCTGACAACAAGACTATGACTAACTGGTTGAATCTTAGATGAAAGGTTGGCTGCAGTACTTGACGGGTGCTGATGATTCCAAACTTTGACCACACAGCATGGTTAATGACCCGGCACTTTCTCCTTTGTCTCCTCTCCTTCAGTTTGTCCAATGGGCAGCAGCAGCAGCAGGTTGTTTGGCACATTAGCCCAGTCACTGAACAGCCCCCCCCTGGCCCAACCAGACCTGTACCCAGACGAGGACCTGGACCAGGGCCTGGCTGAGATCGACCCTGACCAGCTGCTCAGGGAGTGCGAGGAGGCCCTGCAGAGTCGTCCGGCCCGTCCTCACAGAGACCTGGTCTTACCAAGTGGCTTGGTGCCCTGCCGCCAAAAGCACAACCCCTCCATACGGATCATGCAGTGGAATATACTTGCACAAGGTAGAGATCTCACAGGTATTTCTCTGGATTTCAGTGACCTCAAGAAATGTACAAGTTCAGACAGAGTGGTTTATTTAGACATACTAACAATATGTCACTGAAGATGGAAATTCACCATCCATTTTCCTCAGTCGTCAGGCTCATGTTGGGAAGCTTACATGTAATACTACTGATTTCATCAGCACATAACTGCTTACGGATTGATCAGCAACTGAAAAGACAACTAAAAGGTCAAATCTTTGAAGAGAAAAACACCATATTTGACAAAGGTTTGGATACCTGGACAAAAGGTTACCTCAGCGTTATGGATCGATTTGAACACACATGGTCTCCATTAGGGGAAGCCTGCTGATCTACCCATGACCTTTGTAGGTTTTAGTGGGGCATTGTGATGATGGGCTTCCAACTTTGGACTCGTCAATATTGATGTTCCCCTTAAAGATTAACTGTGATAACTTTGGTTATTTGTTATCGTCTTTAACTTCGGTCAGGATTTTAATATGTAAAATAATTTGGTTATGGACTTAATATTCATCCTGAACTGTGATTTACTCACGTCTGCAGTCTAAAGTCTACATGAAGCATTAGTATTTAACATAAAGCTTCAATGTGCCTTAAAGCAGCTTCACAGATCATGACTGCAGTCCGTCTAAAACTGATTGAGGACAACTGCAAACATTATGTTGTTTCCAATCAAGCCAACAGATGCCACAAAAAGGATCAGGCAAATCTTCCTTTTCAGTGTGCCCATCATCGATTACAGTCCAGCTAGCACCTGGACATGCACATGGCAAGAAGGGAGTTAAAATAAAGTGAATGACTCTGCAGATATCTGCTTAAAGAGATTTATTATGAGGCACATAAGATTCTGATGATAGCAGAGGGGTTCCAGGATTGTATTATAGTCAATGTCTCTTCTGCATGGACTGTGTTCTCAAATACAACCACACATCAAAGCTCACACAAACACAATTAGTCAAAAGTGCTCACAGTACAAACACAAACCTCAACAATTCTTACTCCAAAAATCTTCACCTGTGTCGACAGATATCTGTACTCATGTGTAAATATCTTCTTTTCTTTTTTTTTTGGTATTTAAGTAATTCATTTAAATGAAAACATCTCTCCGTCTCTTCTAGCTCTGGGCGAGGGGAAGGACGGGTTTGTCCGCTGTCCACTGGACGCTCTCAATTGGCAGGAGAGGAAATACCTGATCCTGGAGGAGATTCTCACCTACCACCCTGACATCCTGTGCCTCCAGGAAGTAGACCACTACTATGACACTTTCCAGCCAATCCTGGCCAGCCTGGGTTACCAAGGCACCTTCCTAGCCAAACCGTGGTCTCCCTGTCTGGACGTAGAGCAGAATAACGGTCCCGACGGCTGCGCTCTGTTTTACCGCCGTTCGCGCTTCTCCTTGCAGTCCACAGCTCACCTGCGGCTGTCGGCCATGATGCTGCCCACCAACCAGGTAGCCATCGTTCAGACGCTGTGCTGCCGTCTAACGGGTCAGCGTCTGTGCGTGGCCGTCACACACCTGAAAGCCCGTAGCGGCTGGGAGAGGCTGCGTAGTGCGCAGGGTGCCGACCTCCTGCAGAGTTTACGCAGCATCACGTCCCACTGTGGCAGCCGCGGCGATAGCGAGGGCGCTGTCCCTCTGGTGGTGTGCGGGGACTTTAACGCTGAGCCCTCTGAAGACGTTTACAGACGCTTTAGCTCCTCCCCTCTCGGCCTAAACTCGGCATACAAGCTGCTGAGCTCCGATGGACAGACAGAGCCCGCTTACACCACGTGGAAGATCCGCCCCTCAGGAGAGAGCTGCAGCACTCTGGACTACATCTGGTACTCCCGTGATGCTTTAAGTGTGGAGTGCCTGTTGAACATTCCCTCGGAGGAGCAGATCGGCCCAGACCGCCTACCCTCCTATCACTACCCCTCTGACCATTTATCGCTGCTGTGTGACATCAGCTTCAGGGAGGAGCCTCATAGATTGATGTAGGCGGCCAATCACAGTGGCCCTGGACCAAAAGGAGGACTGAGTGAGAAAAACTGAACCTTTGCTGCGAACCAGAGGAGCAACCTGACCATGACATCATCACCTGGTTTCTGTCAGACAGCAAAAAGAGGGCGGAGTCATAGGGGAGGGAATAAACCTGATTGGAGTTTTAATTATCAGCATCATGAGACTGACGTGAACCCTCAAGCTGTGTTCAGACCAAAAGTGAAATGTAACTTTCAAACGATAAATAAACACATGAAGTCAACTCAAAGATGAAAGTAGCAGCAGGCATCTCAAAAACACAAATTAAAAAAAAAATCACAGTACTGATCCTAGCGAACAGGTCTTTAAACTGGGACCTGGTACTGATCCTAGCTAACAGGTCATTAAACTGGGACCTGGTACTGATCCTAGCTAACAGGTCTTTAAACTGGGACCTGGTACTGATCCTAGCTAACAGGTCATTAAACTGGGACCTGGTACTGATCCTAGCTAACAGGTCTTTAAACTGGGACCTGGTACTGATCCTAGCTAACAGGTCTTTAAACTGGGACCTGGTCCTGATCCTAGCGAACAGGTCTTTAAACTGGGACCTGGTACTGATCCTAGCTAACAGGTCTTTAAACTGGGACCTGGTACTGATCCTAGCTAACAGGTCTTTAAACTGGGACCTGGTCCTGATCCTAGCCTACATGTTGAAAACGTTTGGCCTGAACACAGCTCCACAAACCTGTGTCACCTGAAATGAGACACTGTGATGTCACTCTTGCCGACCTCTTTGATCCTCGGACTTGTTTAGAAGTGGGCGGGGTTAGGAGTCACACTGGAGCCCGTCAGCCTCCTTTGTGTTTTAAAACCAAACGTCATGTTTCATTTCCTGTACTTCCGCTGAGAAGGCAGCTAAGAAGTTCATCTGCAGTTATTTATTGTTTTTAAAAATGCACATTAGACTTTTGTTACTTAATTTTATTAATTTAATGTTTTAACTTTCCATCGGTTGTTTATTTTATCACCAGAGTGTTTTAAATCTTATTTTCTTTAATTGATGGTTCTTCTGAATGACGACGTCAATCATGAACATGTTGCTGCTTTGACTTCCTTGAACACGGGGAGGGGAGATGTTGATATATATGAAATAAAGTTATTATTTTAATCCTAATTGATTCATTTGCCTGCTTTGTTTACAAAGAGTTGAGTAGCTTTGCGGTCACATAACGAGGCTTTGGTGTCATAACCAGCTAAAAAGTCCTCACAGGTGCTTTCTCAGGGACAAACACACATGGACACCCCGGTGTGCTCTGATCTGCGGCTGTCTTACTGGTTTACACAGGTTGAAGCAGAGGCCAAATAACTGAATAACAGTTTGCAAGCACACACACAGCCATGGTTAATATAAGACTGAAGATGAGGGATCAGCTGACTAAACTTTATGTTCCTAAAGCACGGAGCTCAGACTTGTTGGACGGTCTGTTAGTCCAATAAAGTCTAATATTTACATGAAAACATTTCCAAAAGGTCAAACCACACAAACACGGCCCAGAGGTTAAAGGTCAGTGACTGAATTAGCTGAGGTGACACCTAGCAGACAGCTACTTCTCTTCAAGCCTTGAAAGAAATGTATATTTTATCGTGGGGATCGACTCAGTCGAGGTGACAGCCTCAAGTGGACAATTTCAGAAACATCTGTTGGCTTCATTTCTCAGCTCAGAAACTCCCTCAGAACGACGTCACTGTGCAAATGTTCATGAAGGCCAATATGAAAACCTTCAGTCTCAATCTTTTAAAGAAATAACTTTTTCTGTTCAGTTTTGTTTGAAACTTGATAAAAGTGATCAGTAATTATTTACCTCCCAGCCACACTGAACACAGGAGGAGGGATGAGCAGCTGTTTGTTTTGGTTTAGTGCTCCAGGGTGACATCTACTGGATAAAAAAGGCACACACTCTTCCTTTAAGCGCAACACATCTTAGCACTAATAAATGCATTTTCCAAACAGCTAAATGAAAACGACCTAAGACAGTTTGGTCACATTTGTTGTTTTTTATAATACATATTCCAGTAAAATCTACTTCATTACACAGATAGTACAAGAAAAAAATAGTATATTATACTTCAGATGTGGAGCACACGGTTTAGTTGTCTTCTGTCCACGCAGACGTCCTTCCACTCCCTTTATGTGAACGGTAAAAAAAAGACAGACAGCTGATGGAGGGGGAGACAGTGCTGTGGAGGGACAAAGTCTGCAGACGAACCGTCGACTGAGACGAAAACAAAGAGATGAGCTGAAACGACGTCCGGACTGAAACACACGGCAGAGTATCAAAAATGTTTTTTTACATTTGTGTTTACAACAAAGTTTGTCAGGTTTCTTATATTACATCTGATTACAAAACAGAGTTTTTCATTTACAATCTAAGGCTGCTCATGTCCTCTGAGCTCTGACCCGTGTGTGTGTGTGTGTGTGTGTGTGTGTGTGTGTGTGTGTGTGTGTGTGTGTGTGTGTGTGTGTGTGTGTGTGTTTCTACAACAGTCCCTTTAATCCTGTGTGGGAGCATGCGTCTCCCTGGTGACCATCTGAGCCAATCAGAGAAGTCTGATGCAGGGTGGAGGGGTTTGGATGCATCCTGCACTTTATTTTTAACAGTGTCCAAAGTCACTTCCTGTAACCCCCCCCCTCCCTCCTCAGGGCGAGGCTTTCAGGACAATGTGTTTTCTGTTGACGCAGCTGACGGGCTAGAAGGGGGCGGAGCTTCAGCCACAGCTTCTGATTGTGCTACCTCTGGATTGGGGGTCTGGGTGGGGGTTTTGGATGGGGTGGGGTGAGGCGCACTGACCTGGACAGAGAGCTGTGGCAGCGCCTGGGCCACTGCTGCTGGTTTAGCCAGGATGAGCTGGGGCCTGCCCGTGGTCAGCTGGACCGTGTGGGTTGTGGCTGGTTTAGCGGTGGCCTGCGCTAACGTTGTAGTGACAGGTTTGGCCTGGATGAGCTGCGTGATATGGCCTGATGGGTTGGCCTGCATGAGTGCAGCCAGCTGGTTGGCCGGGATGGTGATGATGGTGATCTTCTCTCCCGCTTTGGATCCAGCGGGCAACATGGTGGGCAGCGCCTGGATCACCAGTTTTGGCGGAGCGCCGGCTGAGGCGTTGGCTACCGTAACTGGGACTCCTGAAGTGGTGGTTAGGATGGAGGAGGAGTTTAATGTCACTTGACCTAGGGAGTTCGTCATGACGACAGGCATGGCCCTGATTTGCCTGAAGGAGGAAGAACAGAGAGAAACACTGTTAGCCTCCTGAGCTGGATGAGAATTTAAAGTGTAGCGGTCTGATGTTGTGGATGAGTGCAGCAGTGATTGAAGAGAAATAAAACACAGATGTGTTTACTGCTGGTGATGGAGGATAGTCACCTGGTGCCGGCATTGCTGGGGATGACGGTGACGTAGGTGTGCTGGGGCTGGGTGGCGGCGGGGGAGTTGGTGACCAAGCCTGCGGGGCCCTGCTGGTGAGCCAGGTGCTGAGCGGATACCATACCCTCGCTGTCCTCCACTTCCTCTCCTTCCTCCTCGTCGTCTATCACCCGGATGTTCTTGGGCATGTCTTTGAACTGGTAGGCAAGCCGCTGACCCTCCACTTTGGCCAGGATGCCCCGCTGGTAGTAATACCTACACAGACACACACAGACACACAGACACACAGACACACAGACACACACAGACACACACACACACGTTATTATATGTGACAAACTGGGGTCAGTAGTATGCAGTGTGTGAGAGGACAGGCTGACCTCAGGGCTCGGCCCATGGTCTCATAGTTCATGTCGGGCTTGTTCTTATGTTTCCCCCACAGTTTGGACACAGCCTTCGAGTCGACCAGTTTGAAGATGCCCTTCTCCCTCTGCATCCACTTGATGTACCTGGGGCAGGTGTTTTTGTCCTGCAGCAGCTCCAGCAGGAACTCCCACAGGTACGTGGTGTTACCTGGAGGACAGACAACATCATAAAATCCTGAGGCTGTGCAGATCATTTGAACGCAGATAAAATAACTCCCCGATGTCCTTTTAAAAAGCTCAAACTAACATCCTCTATCTAGATCATTTACGGGTACGGGTTAACTTTTAAGGTGTTAAAATCGAAAGAATCTCATCGCTCTCTCACACACACACACACACACATATATATATATATATATAAAAACACACTGATGTTTTAACCACACTGATATATCAGAGAGCTCATACAGCTCCTAACAGCTAACATGAGTCACTTTCAAAATAAAAGACTTAATCTATCTGTTAGGAACATTTACATGCTCTCTCAGTCTGCTCGTTACTCTGCAGATCGTCTTTAAACCACACGCGCTTTAATGTGAACTCTGAGACAAACCTTTGCCCTCTCTCTGTCTCTTCTTGATCCCCAGGTCAAAGGAGCCGTTGGAAGCAGGCTGGTGTGTCTTGGGCTTACGTCCACCTGCATCCAACACACACACACACAAACATACACGCACACACACAAAAACACGCACACACGCACAAAAACACAAACACAAAATGTTTGTTGAAGAAAACGTCCAAATTAAAGTGCTTCCCCCTCACAGTCGACATTGGCTTGGAAATATATCGTTTTACAATGTGCACATGCGCTAAAGTCCCATCACAGGACGTGTCGCATGTGATCAAAGTCCAGTGAACTACAGCATTCTACACTTCATGTATCAGACGCTTTTATCCAAAGAGACCAGGCTGTAAACATGTTTATTTATGATGTTAAAACGTCTTTTTTGCCTGTTGTGTGTATGTGACTTCCTGTGTTCCTGGATTTTGCACTTCCACCTTGGCTTAATTTTTCAAGACCGGAGTTTGCCGCTTGGTCCCTACATATCAAAATGTTCAGGCTACAGGGAACGCTGCCTTCTCAGATCCACTGGCATGTTGTCCAGGCAGATGTTCAAACACAGATATGAAACGAGAGTATCCCCGCTATCAGCAGCCCCTCGTCCCGGTACTCGTTAACGCTGGAGCCTCATATATGAATCAGAACAGAGCAGACGTGCCGCTGATTGTTTACTTTGAGCTGCTACACCTGCAGCGCACACGGTGAAGTGTTGTGTGAGTCACAGGCAGCTCAATAGGGTGAGATGTATTCTTTAATCACGCAGATTAAACATTACTTTGAACACCATTACAAATAGTGTGTGTGTGTGTGTGTGTGTGTGTGTGTCACAGTGAACTAAAAAGATAGTTAATCTTGGTATTAAACGGCAACAAACAATCAACAAAACCTAATCCAGAGATGAATTGTTGAGCAGATGTCAGATACTTTACTAATGTCGCACCATGTTTTCCACATGCTCTATATTCGCGGCCTCAAACACTTCCCTGAGTCACTGTCAAAGTGGATTTACAACGTGCACATTTCTTCAGACAACACGGTGTACAAAGGAGCTCATATGAGCGAGTCCTGGATTGGATGTTGTGTCGGGACACTGACCTCCTCTCTTCTTCTTTGCAGAAGGTTCACACTCGGGAGGGATGGGGAAGGACTCCTCCTCTATTGGTCCACACTCTGTCGACACCTCCACCACCGTCTCCATCATCACATCCTCTGCTGGAATCAAACAGAACATTCACACTCCTCCTGCTGAATCACTAAACTCAGCGGCTGCAGTATGTTTACTGTGTGTCAGGATGTTCTTCTCTGTTCTCTACATATAGCACCGCTCTACAGGCAGGAGTTCTCATTACAGCTTCATATAGAGGACCCGGTTGCTTCATCCATCATTTCTGCTTTGTTCTTTTTACGGCATGTCTTGCCTCCTTAGACCCGCCCCCTCCCCCCCTCCCGTACAACAGGGATGGCTTCCTGCTGTGAGGTGCATTTGTGAAAAACTGGATCAGAAGGATTTCAGGGGCAGTGCTCCTGAAATTCTCAAGACATTTTCCAGAGTGCGTTATGTGAAAACAGCTAGTGTCTGACAACAGAAAGGATCCCTTCAGATACTTTTTCTGTCTCTTCAAACCCACCAAGATCTATTGTCAAAAACATGGGGGCTGCTTAAATACGATGCGTGTTATTGTTGTGTTAAGCCAATTTTGTTCTGTATCCAGACTAACCATTTTAAACAAAGTCAGTGACCTAAATAAATCTAAGCGCTTAAAGCATCGGTTGACACTTTTAAAATGACCTTTGTCAATGATGTTTGGTGGCTTTGAAGAGAGAAATGTAACCCTAAAAAAGATTTTCCTCTATTACTAAAGGTCAATCTGAGTATAAGGAAAGCAGCAAAAACAAGGACTTTCAGTGGATGTTATATTTTGATGTACCTTCTTAATCCTCACCCTCCTAAAACATGCCCTTCTGATGGCGCTCACTGTGCATGGCTCAGTTTCTCTTACACAGAGCGGGGTGTGTCGACGGGGTGGTTACCTGTGTTTCGATCATTGTGCAGACCTCCAGGAGACTCCATGTGCAGCAGAGCTTCAGCTGCTTCAAACGTTTTGTCAAAACACACGATGTCGTGAGCCGTCATCTCCACTGAGCAGAGGAGAAGAGAGGAGCAGGTCAGTGCACACATGCTCACTGAGGAGAGACCATACGACAACTACGAGAGCAACTCAAGGACAACAACAGAACACAATGCAACCACAACTATTTTGAAATGCTGACTTCCTTGTTTGGGGTTTTTGGAGGCTGTCTGTTCCTCCCTTCCTGTTTCCTGTAATCTGTTGTAAAGTGTTATACATCGTTCCAGCCAGCAGAGGACAGTGTGCTGTGACATACACACAAACAGCAGCCACAGGGGACAGAGAGATAGAGAAAGAGAGAAAGAGAGACAACATAATGTTGTGAACAAAATGTGTGTATAAAATGCTGAGACAGCGCCATCAAAACCCCAAAGTGCAGCCACCACCACCTCCAACTGCTCATGATAGAAAAGTCATTGATCATTACAAACAACTGCTTCACTGTGCAAAACGTGCGAGGCCACTTTTTACCATCTTTCCTCCCTCATGATGTCATAATGGTGCATTTAAAGCACACGGTGGTGTACGGTGTAGTAAATAAAGCTTGTGTGTGCTGGTTTAAAGTTGAGGAGAGCAGAGAGACTTGAAGGCTGTGGATCTGTACTTCACGACTATCAACGTCACCGTAGGCCAAGAGCTCGACGAGCGTACAGGTAGCTAACAGGATAACAAACTCCACCTAGTGATAACAAACGACACAGCTGCTCACACACTGACTGTTGTGGACTCTGATGAACACGATAGAAATCATCACAGGAAGACGGTGTGAACCATTTTTAAACTCTGACGGACCCCAAAAAACAGTGTGACTTACCAGTGTGACTTCTCCTGATTTTACAGAAAGTGATAATGAGGCTAAAAAATGTCAGTTCCATTCCAATCATTGTTTACACTCAGACCGGCAACTAGAAACAAAAAATGGAGCTGGAGATAATATTTGACTTCAGTAACCTGATCGTTAGCTGCACTCAAGCCAATTAGTTACAGGGTCGCAAATTAGCCTTTTCTGTCCGCCTCTTTTACTCAACAGGGACTACAAACACAAAAAACAGAAATCATGTCCCCTGCGGTCAGACTCTGCAATCAAACACAGAAATCTTTTTATACTCATGATGAACTCAGGAGGACGTGACCGGTAACACTTCAGACTGATCAGACAATGAGTAGTTTACTGATGGAGTTAACGGACCAATGAAAACACAGTCGACTGACTATGAATTTTTTCTCAACTCATGTTTGGACGACCTTAAGGGGGCGCTCTCCTGTGACAGATCTGGTTTGTCTGCTTTATTTCAGTCACGGTGAAGTCTAAACTTTGAACCCAAACATGTGAAACACAGATTTCAAGACATTAAGACTCAGTGTGTTCTTTTAAGAACTGTCTATCCTGTAGAGACGTTGGGGTGAATCCCAGAAGAAAACTTTATAGAAGTCCGATTTAAAAGTGAGAGAACTAACCCGTCTCTGCCACCTCTGTGACCACCTCCTGCTCGTCGGCCACATCTTGCATCAGGTACGTCTCATCGTCGTAGACCAGGACCTGAGCTGAGTAGCACTCCTCCACCTGAGCACTGGGCACCTCCTCCACAATCACCGCAGGACAGCCCTCCTCCTGCAGCACCACGCCCTCCTCCTCCTCAACATCTTCTTCCACCTCCTCTCCTCCCTCCACGATCACCGCCTCGATTTCCTGCTGAACCACTTCCTCCTCCTCCTCCTCCTCCTCTTCCTCCTCCTCAGCCGGCTGCTGTTCACACTGGACACGGTTTGAAAAGATGAGGCAGAGTGAGAATAGAAGGGATGACCCAGAGTTCAAAGATGGCAGTAATTCCCTTAGATGTTAATGTTGATCAAGAAAATTTATTTTCATTATCGCGTACTTTTCTACGGTGTTTGTTCAGTGTAACTTAAAAGACTTGATATTGCAGCACGCATCATGTAGAGCCAAACTAAATGTTCTTTACAACTTATTCTACTCCGTTATTCTTAACGATTCATCACAATTCTTTTATCATTTTTAAGGGAACGAGATTAAAGACAGATTTTAGAAGTATTACAGTCTTTGAGCCGATCATCAGACACCAAAAATATGTCCTCTTGTGATTTCTTTATAAGATGACGCCATCATTTTTAGTACTGAATAAAAATCACTGCACGTTTGTTTTTTATTGTACACATAAGGAGAGTCTCTTTGATGAAACAAAGGAGAACAGGCAGCACATCTGCATTTTAACTGATTCATTTCACACAGGATGATGGTGTCTGTTTTCACAACAGGTGAGATGTGTGTGAAGGCTGCATGAATAAGACATGAAAGATCACCCACTGCTTTAAGAGCTGATAGGGAGCTTACACAGATTTAAAAAGAAATGTTAAGAAAGTTGGCTGATACATTTGGATGTGCTGCCCAGGTATCGTCTCGGTGTGGGACACTGGCGGTATACTCTTCTGCAAATCTTAACCTGCTGCGGCCATGTTTCTACGTAACAATTAGGTCTTTCACACTTGCAGGAAACTTAAACTTCACCCGGAGTCTTCTCCTGCCAGACCTCTAGTACTTTTTCTGCAGCAAGTCCGAGTGAGCTGATGTGAGAACACAGCAGGATGTAATCAGGAGAATTCACCTCGAGCCAATGGGAGGGGGGAATGACGTTTATATCCTGTGACTGGAGTCAGTGCATTGACTGTCTGCTTATTATGTTTTCTCTTTGTCAGTTTGTTGTTCTCCCGTCTGACAGGGATAATCTCCCGCTGTGAGGAGCATAATGTGAACAGCCAGGTCAGGAGCATCTCTGGAGCTGTCCTCCTGAAATGATCTAGATATTTTCAGGAGTGTATAAGTGAGAACAGCTCATGTGGAACAGGACAAGTTAAAGGTACATATTGTCCTCTGCTGTTCAAAAAGAGGCCTTACGTTTAATTTTCATCATCCGATTTAATTAGTCCCTTATGCCTAATTATTTTCAACCGTCTTGTCCTGTCTTGCCTAATACTTAACGTGTAACCACTGACACAACCTCTAACCTTTGAACTTTATTTTGGACTTTGTTGAGGTGATGACTCAGGTGTCAGGATACTCACCTGCTGGGGCTCCTCCACCACGGTGACATACTCCACTATGTTCCCTCCTCCATCTGACACCACCACAGAGGTCATCACTCATTCCTATCAAAATAAAAGCACAGGGGATCAGAGTGGAGAAAATATCAGAGCTGGAGGACCTCCTCGTTTCTACATTATGTACAAGTTTGTTTGTTTGTGTCCATAATGTAAGAATGGAGGTCATGTGAAGGCCCCACGGGTGCCCGGTCTCCTCATGACTTCGTCTCAGTGATGTAGTGGTCTTTGTTGTGAAGGAGAAACACCACTTAACTGTGTGGACGTCTAAAGTCTTGTTTCATAGACGTATACTCTTAAAGAAATTACCTTGTCTTTTATGAAATCATTTTGACATGAACATTTATGAACATTAGTACAATGTTGAACTGTAACGACTGCGGGTGGATTTCACCACCACAGCACCCCTGGGTGAGGTTTCCAGGGAACCTTAGGGCTGCCCGACACAGACAGAGGAAATTGTGAGCCTGAATCTATTTCAGTTAGTTCAGACCAGCAGGTGAATCTGTGTCCGTCAGAACCAAAGTCTCTGTAATCAAGGACCTCGTCATAACACTGAAAACATCACCATCACTCATTTGTTATTATTTATGTATTTTAATGTCTTATTTTAAATTAATGTCATATTTCAGTATTTCTGTTGGATCTTTAAACAAATTTTCATATTTAATCTTCTCTTTTTCAGTGTTTTTTTATTTTAATGTCTCTTTTTCTTTATGTTTTTGATATGTGTGAAGTACTTTGCCTTGTTGCTGAAATGTGTTTTAAATAAACTCGACTTGTGACCAGTACGTCAGTAAAATTGAAGAATGGCTCAAAGCTTAGACTCACATTTATGTCAAACTAAATGTAGAACTGAATTTATATATTTTGAGGGAGTCTTCCTGGCAGTTCTTGTATTATAATAAACACGACAGAAAGTCAGGAAACAAAGACAAAACACTGAAACCTAGACACGACTCGCTGCCAGCTCTTTTAGTTAAAAACAATGAGGGTTACAGGTGTTATGCTGAGAAATGCATCCCTGCCAAGAAGTGCACGCACGTCACGGAAGTGTTTGAAAACAGCATAAATGTTATTTCTGGGGGCAGATCTGTGATAATAAAGTATTTGCAATAGTTCGCATTGCCCTGCGAGGTGAGGGCATTTCTCGACATAACACCGGGAATAACGGCGGTGTACAGCAGACAGTGAGCGGGCATGTTTACTTTCTGATGAGAGGTCTGCAGGACTGAGTCTGCAGCTAACCATCTAGCTTAAAGATTCTGATACTTAACAAATACTTAGCTATAACCGCTCCAGCTAGCTTCATGTACTTTATGTCCTTTTAAAATAATTACACATTGAATTGTTCTATAAACGGAGGATCACCTGAAACTAAAACAAACTTAGCATAGTCTACCATTGATGCTAAGGGGCTAGTTATTGAGCTACAAACAGTTAGCAGATAGCAAGGTAGCTAACAAATATTCTGTAATTATCGTGTTGTTTAAAGAGTTAAAATAGTAATTAAACAACCTATAAAAGACATCTGCATTTGGATTGGTTATCTAGCAATGGCTGCTGATATATCAATGCAATAAGTTTACTCCCCTTACCTTGTTTTGCTTTTGCTAGCGAAAAGTTAGCTCCTCTGCTAGCGCTAGCTCGGACCTCCGTTAGCCAACTTGTCAAGGCCAAAACGCGTACTTCGCTTTCATAAACTAGAGTTTGCACGTCCTCCGTCCCCCCAAAATCGCTTTGAGGACTCCTATCAACGTTCTTTGTCAAAACTGTAAGAGTTGGGGCGGATGCAGGCCCTAAAGTTGTGTTTTGATCGCAGCCCGTCTCTTGCTATCCTGTAGCTTTCCGGCGCGACAACGGATCCAGTGTGTCAGCGCAGCACGTCGCGACGTCACCACAGAACGCCGTGACGTCACCACGACAAACCCGTGAAGCAGTGAGCAAAACCTTGTATGTACACCATGACAGCATGCAAGCGCGTATGTTCTTTCCTGGACCAATATTTTATTTTGTTTTATATTCTTTATTTAACCCTGCACTCTATTATTGTGCGACATGCTTGTTCACACACATAGACCGAAGATACACAAATGCACGCACAGGACATGTATTAATGGTGGGATGTCAGAGGGGGCACGCCAGGGCTGTTGTGGGTTCGGTTCGGTGTATTGTCCAAAGGCAACACGACGGTATTCGGGACGTGATCTGGCACCGCTCCAGCCATCAGACCTACTTCCATACTTTTGCTTGAAATTGGAAAGTCCCCGCCAAGCCCAATACCAAGTGTTATTAAAGCTGCTGATCCCTGAGAGTGTGTAGAGCTGCAAACATCTGGGTGTTGTGCTTAATAACAAACTCAGTTGTAGGACTTCTTTCAAGTAAAATCTATTTTAAGCTTTTGTACGCCATTTGCTGCAAATAGTTTGGAAATCCTATCTTGGCCAATCAGAAAAGACTTGAAAGTCTTACGAACAGCCAGCGAAATGTCAGGGAGTTGGCAGGCGGGTCTTGAGGACGCCTTTTTAAAAAGCGGAAACCTTTTCAGTTGAATTATTACAACTTTTCAGAAAAGGTGGGTGACGTCAAGCGCCTTTCTGACAGCTGACCAATCAGGACAGAGTAGTAACCTACGTCCCTAGTTACCTGTGCCCAACAACGGCAAACATCCACCAGATATGTGTGCATTGCGTGTCCGCTCCGGTCTGTTACGGGTCCGTGCATCCTCATCTGTCAACACCCACCGGCTGTGTTCTCAGTCCGCAGCACGGAGAGCACAGCCGGACAGCTGGAGTACGGAGACAAAGGAGTTTCCGCGGTAATTTAACATATTCACTGGCGACAGCACGAGATAATACGATGTTTGTGGTATAAAACTCAATAAAAACCTTATAAACACATAAACAAACGGTGTTTTTTCTGAACCGTCAAAACGGAGGATGTTATTCTGGAAATAAACCGGATGCTTTAATGTTGTATCGGTGTCTGACTTCCCGTCCCGCTTGTTCTTTTTTGTGCTAAATTGATGCGTTGTGCTCCAGCGCGGTTGCACCACAGACTAGATCCTGTTGTTAAGGTTGCACTTGCACTATTATTGCACATCTTCACACTGCACTGAGTATTACTTGATAGAATTTCCATTTTCAGTATATTTCCGTATTTACGGCACTTATTGTCGTTATAAAATCTGGTCAAACGTGGACATATATCCTTAGCTGAGAAATAGTTGTGCCCCTGAATGAGTAGAGAAATAGCTTATAGACAATAGACAGAAATAAACATGTAATGTGCAGAGAATAAAGGAAGCAGTTACAGTGCAATGACTGAACTGTTAAATAAACAACTAGTGCAATGAGTTAGTGAGTAAATACAAAGTTATTGCACAAGAAGAAAGTTGAAGATTTAGCAGCAGCGAGGTCGATTTTGCACATGTAGTCTTGTCTCCTTTAGCAGAGAGGGCTTATGGGTCTTAAGTTTGTCCGCAGCTTTGGGAAAGAAGCTGCTCAGCTTTTGACCAGTGGCGATTCGAGAGTCTGTTGGGGCTTTAGGCAAAAACTCAAGCTGTTCTGATCAGAATCTGACTTCTCTGTGGATGTTCTTCTCTCTTCTCTTGTTAATGTCGTCTTCTGTGTGCTCCTGCTGCAGAACACATTTCCCCCCCTGGACAACCAAAAAGAGAATCTGAGACTCTTATTGCCAAATAGTCTGAAGCTTTATTTTACAGTTATGATCATACATTAAAGTCTAACTCGGCCTTAGAAGAACTCATCATCACACTGACCTTATCCATCAGTCCGGCTGTAAGCGAACAGGAAATGTACTTCCTCTACAGAAGCCCCTGTATGTGCATGTGCTTGCTCAAGTTTTTCTCTACAGAAATCTTTAAAAACATAAAACAAGTTATCAATAACTTCTAATACCACTTTATTATTTAACGCCCCTCAGCACCATTATTAATCTGGTGCCGCTTTTTCATGTAGCTGTGCCGTCTGATACTTTTCTTTTTTACACATTTTTATTGGTTGAAATGTGTCAGCCCGTTGTAAATGTGTTACCTTATGCTTTTAATGGTTTATAAGTCAAAGACGATAAGGAAGAGGGCAGATGAAGAGGAGGAACAGGAGAGGGAGGAAGAGGCAGAGATAAAGTTGGAAGAGAAGGAGGAAAATAAAAGATGAGAAGGAAGAAGAGGAGAAAAAGTGAGTAAGAGGAGTATGAGCAAGAGGTGTGAAGGGAGACCGAGCCATAAGATCAGGAGGTAGAGGAGATTGAGAAAAGGGAGAAAAAGGGGTAGGAGCCAGAGGAGGTAAGGAGGGAGAAGGAGAAAGAGGAGGAAGAATAAGGGGCTGCTGTGGCTCAGTCAGTCATCTCTGAACTGGTAGGTTGAGGGTTCAATCCCCAGCTAACTTTCATATCTCTATGGAACACCCAAAGGATCAGAGAAAAGTCGGTGTGTGAGTATTTGCCGACCTGTGAATTTTAACAGACCACGACTGACCTCCTCCAGAGAAGAAAAAAATATACAAGCTCAAGTCCATTTAGCATTAAAAATCTAAGATTGTATTGTTTTGAACATTTTGATCACCCAGTTATAGGATGAGACAGGGTGTCAAGTGTTTTCTGGAGGGGGGGTATAAATTCAAAAGAAACACCAGAAGACAAATCACATTTAATCCCTTTTTTATTTTGCAAAAACAGGTAAAACAGTAAAGTGTGAAACAGTCACAGTTCCTGATCTTTGTCCAGTCAAAGCTCATTCACTCACATCCTCTAACAGAAACCTGCCCGGGAGCACCGAGGAAACAAACAGAGTGTCATTGTCTCAATCTCAATCCCCTTTTCTAAAATACATTCCAACACTCCGCTTCAGTCGCTCCCTCTTGTGATCTCAAGTCTGTACGCCAAGCTGACAAAGACAGGAGAGAGACAGTGGAGATGATGAACACTGAGAGAGGAGACAAGGGAAGAGAGGACGAGCGCCTCACACTGGAGTCTTCAGACATACTGCAACACCTCCAAACACACATGTCACATCACATCAGTGTCACCACGCGTCCTACTTCCTGCAAGCCTTTCAGCTAGACGTCCACACAGGTGTGACTGACAGAAGAAAAAGCAAGAAGAGCTATTTGAGAGGAAGAACATCGAGCCATCCTCCCTGAACCATGACACTGAAATGTACAGATTTAAATAAAGAGTGATAAAGAGCTTCACGCTCCTTCCTTAGTGAACATCGATGAATGTAGTCGAGGAAAGAGTTTCATAAGTTTGACCATAACTGACTTCATGTTGAGAGTGGAGAGGAAACTGGCCTGAGAAGGTAACTAAACACTGAGAATGGAGATGATGCACAGCTCTCTCTGAAGCGTGTTTCACATTCACAAGCGTCTGTAACATAAACTTAGAGAGGCCAAAAATAGAAACATGCTTTAAAGGTTTTAAAAATATCTACCGGTATGTGCATATTGAAGTCTGTAACACGGTTATAGCATCAAGAAGAGGTCTGTCGGGTCATTTAGACTGAAAACACGAGGAAAACTGAGGTAGCTACGTGGCTACGCTAAAGAGCAGTGAGCTCGAGGTGTTTCTGCAGAAAGTACTAAAGTACAGCGATCGTTTCCAGCTCTTCGTTTTCACACTGAGACGAGCAGAAGAAGAAAACCTGAGGTCGGGTGCTGGGTAAGATTGCTGGTGGCTCAGAAGCGCCCCTCTGCTCTGAGAGATAACACTGAAGGTTCATGTCACACGATCGGGGGAGGAGTGCTGAGGAAATCCACTGGATTGGTTTTTAAACACAGAAGGAGAAACAGGTAACTGCACAGGTGGCTCAGTTTTGTCCTCAGCAGTAAACAGGTTGAAAATCAGGGAAGTTTTTGAAGGTTTTTAAAAAAAGATCAACTGGAGATCTGAAACAACTACGGAGTCAAGACGGAGTGTCACAGAGACGGGCAGCAGTTGATCTCTAGAGTGGAGAGGAATCTTAGCCTGTTTTTTTAATGGATGAAAGTGTTGGAGAAAGGCACATCCTCTTCTTCTGCAGGACGACGTCTTCACTCAGGAGCCGTTCACTGTGACGGGAGACAAACACAGACGTCAGATATCCTGGAGGTGAAAACATGACAATATGTCTTCAGCAGTTTGACCTGATGTGGATGTAAAGGGAAGTGATGCTGCATGTTTATTGTAAAGCACATCTGAAACAACGGTCTACTGAACCAGCAGAGTATAATAATCAAAGGCTCAGTACCTTGATTGGAACTACTGCATTTGCATCCTAAGAAGACGTCGCCTACCCTGAACAGCAAAGTTTAAAATCCAAGTTAGACTGATTTTCAAAAAAGACCAAATTTATTCAAACAAGCAGGTCTGTCTACTTCTCTACTCTCATATCATTGTTACTCATAGAGCCTGACAGATAGAGCGTTTGGTATCAGCTGATACTGGTGACGAGTCTGTAAGAGTGGTGTAACTGTATTTGTCCAGAACCCTTGCGGCTCGGAGGTCAAGCCTTCATATCGTGAGTGGAGAGAAAAGGGCAGTCACACATGGTGACGTTAATGCTCGTACCTGTTAGCTAAATGGTATTAAACTACAAACGCAGAAGAAGAAGAGTAGTATAGCAGGATGACACGTCTGAGCTAGAAGAAGTGCATGCCTCCCCGAGGAGAGCAGGCGTGCAGAATCACGTCTTTCAAATCACTTCTTAAAACTCACTTTGATGTGATGTCATCTTCTCATTTTTTAAAGGTTTATTTTTCTCCATTTTGAGAGGCAGGACAGTTGATAAGAGTCAGAAATCGTAGACAGAGAGAGGGGGAACGGAGTCACAGGCCGGACCCGAACCCGGGGTCGCCCGCCTGGAGGCCCAAAGCCTCCGCACATGGGGTGTCCGCACCAACCGCTCGGCTACGGGCGCCCCGATGTCATCTTGTCATTTACTCAGTTTATTGCTCCTAATCTTTGAATCCATCAGTTGTTCTTCTGATGTCCGACTCTAACCGTCCCATCCCGTGGTCACAGAAACCAGTCTGTGGTCCTCTCACTGACTTACATAAGCGGTGACCGAGTTTGAACAACCGAATGATCAGAGAGAACATGATGAACCTTTAAGAGCAGCAGAGTAACCTCACAGACTTGTCGTTAATATGATACATCTTATTTTGTCCTATACCTGAAAGTTTTTATTTCATATCAGGAGATGTTTATTTCTGAGCAGCTTTTTATTTTGCATCATGTTTCATGTTTAAAGGCTTTCTATGTGATTTTTCACACTTATTTATTGAAAATTTAAAATATATAAATCAAGTATCTCCTCTGAAAATAACTCTGTGAGTCATGACTGTCTACAATGAGTGTAACACCCGAGTCCCACTGTCTGTGATGTTTTCAGAGTTTTCAGAGTCCTATCTTCAGTTTGTTTACATCGCCTGGACGGCCGGCTGACTCCTCCCCTCATGTATAAAAGTTGTTTAATTGAGGGACTAGAGAAAAGAAGAATAACATACTGTACTCACTGCTTAACTGTGTTTCTAGATCACGCTCATTTCAGGTAAATTTACATGCAGTGTGAAGATACGAGCATAATAAAGATCATTAGCATTAGCATGCTAACACAACAATGCAGCGCGAGTTGTTTTGGTTTCATGCTGGTGCTCAAGGGCGACATCTGCTGGATCAAAAAATCACATATAAACCCTTTAATTCACTACAGACTGTACCGACTCACAGGTAGATTTTAAGAACACAACATCTAACTAACTGTAACATGCACTTGTGCCAGTCCTGCTTATTGAACTATGACCCCACCTCTGAACCATTACACACCTAATCTGCACAGAAACAACACTTGTTTACTGAGCAGAAAACAATGTTTAGGGCGACATAGAAATGGTAGTATCATATAATTTATTAAGCAAAGTGAGCTCAGACTCTACAGGATGCACCAACCTCAGCACATGTAGCGGAGCAGTTTGCACTGGTACTGTTTGACAATTTAGCAGCCTCGCCATGATGTCTCAGTGGGATCAAAGTGCTCATGAGAGATCAACTGTCATCCCAGCTCAGAAATACACAAGGTTAGTCAAAGTCCGTCAGACTCTAAAATGTACCCATTACAAAATGTATTCTGACTAAAAAATGAATGATTTGTTACTGTAGGTATTTGTTTTCAACATCCCATATCAGTCAGGCTCTATTGAGATCTACCAGAAGAAGATGAAATATGAGGAAAGCAACAGCTGGGTTACCTTTGATCAGTCTAACAAAGTTTAGATACCTCAGAAGAAGGGGCGTCGTCTTCATCTGGAGCTGGGATGATTCTGCCAGTCATGGGACCAACTCCGAGAACCTTAGGCCGGCTGTCAGACTTGGGTGAACCTTCCAGGACCACAACGATGTACTCCCTCTTAGGAGCTTCTGCCTGAGCCTCCACAGAGGCTGAAGGAGTCTCTTCCACCACAGGGGGGGCTACGGAGACCTCTTCAACATCTGTGGTGGTAACAGGTTCTTCAGCTAGAGCCGAGATGACTTCAGGCTCTACTGCTGCCTCAAGGGCTTCCCCAACTGGTGCAGGGGTCTCTTCTACTGGTGCAGGGGTCTCTTCTACTGGTGCAGGAGCCTCTTCTACTGGTGCAACCTCTACTGGTGCAGGAGCCTCTTCTACTGGTGCAGGGGTCTCTTCTACTGGTGCAGGGGTCTCTTCTACTGGTGCAGTGGTCTCTTCTACTGGTGCAGGGGTCTCTTCTACTGGTGCAACCTCTACTGGTGCAGGAGCCTCTTCTACTGGTGCAGGGGTCTCTTCTACTGGTGCAGGGGTCTCTTCTACTGGTGCAGGGGTCTCTTCTACTGGTGCAGGAGCCTCTTCTACTGGTGCAACCTCTACTGGTGCAGGAGCCTCTTCTACTGGTGCAGGAGCCTCTTCAGCAACTGGTGCAACCTCTACCGGTGCAGGAGCCTCTTCAGCAACTGGTGCAACCTCTACCAGTGCAGGAGCCTCTTCAGCAACCTCTACCGGTGCAGGAGCCTCTTCTACAACTGGAGCAGGAGCCTCTTCCACCACTGGGGCAATTTCCACTGGTGCAGCAGCATCCTCTACTACTGGTGCAACTTCTTCTGGGACAGCTGGTGCCAAGTCTTCTTTTGCTTCGGCTATCTTCGGCAACTCTAGAGTAGAAGCAGCTGCCAGCAGCACTGCAACACAAAATCCAGCCATCCAAAAAAGTGAAAAGAAAAATCCACATTAAACTTAAAACAACTTGAGATGGTTAGCCAAGGCAACTTGTTGGGAATTTGTGAGACCCTACTAGGAATAGAGGATTTAGTGGCAGAGAAATATTGGGTGATTGTGACCTTCATGCAGACGACGCCCAGTGGTAGAAGAAGATTAAGAGAAACAAAATAGGAGAGCTTTGTTAGTTTCTGTGGACATCAGTGCAGTTCCATAAGAAGTATGTCCATGTGAGAAGACAGAATGGACTGTGAGATGCTTTGCCAAGACACATCATTTACCAGTTTGAATAGTTTATAGTGAAAACACAACTCTTCAGTCTTCTCTGGTTTCAAAAGGTATGATCAACAGTATTCGTGTAAGGTAGATTCAGCCTTAAGAACAGAGTTGCACTGATCAAAATGTGAAAACACAATGTGGAAGTGGGAGTCCGACCAAATTTGAGGCAAAAACTAATCGTCTCGCGTTACTTCTACTGGTCTGACCTTAGAGTATTGGCCACACCAGGTACGTCTGAAAACCAAACACTGTTGTGTCTGGGATCACATAAGACCACAGCTCAGGGAATGTCATCACCTTCTCTGGGAACTGGGTCTGGATTAACTTTACCACCACTAAAGCTACTTAAGGCTGATCAGTGTCCAGTTTAATGACCCGCCTGCTTGGTCAGGCTTGATTCGACATGGTACCAGGATTTCTATCAGGGTTTTCACACTTCAAATCAACTCCTGAAAACATCCTCAAATATTCGGGTGAGCTGAACGTGTGAACGCTAGATTTATAACGCCGACTTTACTCTGAATGTTGTAAATTTTCCACGTGAAGTCCGTGTGAGCTGAGGAGTGAACGCTGCAGGAAATATTCAGGACCGTTCACAGCAAGCGAGCAGCGAGGAGGTCGTGACGTTTATAAACTGCAACCGGTGCATGACCATAGGCCGTATGGGCGTGACGGCTTCATTAGGGTTTCTGTTCGCCTGTATGTTCTTCTCTGCTCTCTTGTTGAATGTGTCTAACTACATTGAGCATTATTACATATATATAACCTGTCATAGTCGGACTTTGTTGCTTCTTCTAGCTTTTCCCGGTTCTTTCTGCGTCATGTCCCGCCTCCTGAGCGCTCGCTGTGAGGTGTACGAGCAACTCAGGAGCAAACCTGGCAGATAGAGCCCGCTTGTGAATAACTAACCTTTAAACTGGATTAAGAAGCTAGAACTGTTCAATTAATTTCAAAAAGTTCAGAGTAAAAAGACCAAATCAGACAATCAAAGACGGCAGTAAACCTTTCTGGTTTGATCAAATCTTTATTGTATGGCTCGATGAATTAGCGTCAATTGTTCACAGTGCTCATTATTCAGTTATAAGCAAAATAAAAATATGATCACAAATGTCTTGAATCACCTCGTTATTTTCTCTGACTTATGATTTCTGACAGTTCCACATCACTCACAGTTTAAGGGAGATAACACACTGCAGCAGTTACAGAGTTTGTACACAGGCTCATGTTGTTGGAGGATAAAAAAACACAACTGTGTGACAGCATCAACCTGCTCTGTTATTACCTGGTACAACATTACAGAGGTTTATATGAAGGAAATACAGCGCTTTGTCAAATCTTCAAAAAGCATCAGGGCTTCATAAAAACAAACGGTCTCTTTAAGTTAACTTTGAGTATTTTTGCAGGAGAGCAGGTTTTTAGTCGTTAGCGGACTGATGTGTAATGTTGGTATGTACAGTGTGATCACATTTATTTCACCCATAACTGCATATGAGCGTCACGTTATGACCTCACTGCCGCTTAGGAAAGGTCTCACTGTGGTGTGCAGCGGACGACCACGAGGACGCTGCTGGTTTTTAAACACCTCTAGGTTTCAAAATGAGCTGACAAATAAACACATCAAACACACATTCTGCACACCAGAAAAAGTCTCACTTTGTGTTAACGTGAATTCCCACTCCCATAAATAAAGAGAAAATATACAGCTCCGGGAAGACGAGGAGAATGATCAGTAAAAATGTGAACCCTGAGGAGAAGCAGCTAGTGGTTTGAGATAAGAGGCTGTGAGTTACGGGTTTATCTGGTGCCAGTGTTGTGAGGAAGGAGAAAGACCTGCAGCTCTTGAGTTAAAGTGGTTTTTAGAGAAGAGAGAGAGTGTGTGTGCTCCCTGCAGTGAATGTGTAAAACCTCATTCTTCAGAGGACTCGTCCTCAGGTGAAGAAGTCGTACCGTTGCTTTCTGGTTCCTCGGCGACCGCGGCTGGTTCTGCGACAGCCTCAGGTTCTGCGACAGCCTCGGCGGTCTCCTTGACAGCTTTGGCTGCGTCGGCCACTTCCTCCGCAACCGCCTCCACTTCCTGCGCAGCCTCCACGACGACCTCAGCCACCTCTTCAACAACCTCAGCGGCCTCTGCGACTACCTCGGCAGCCTCAGAAACCGCCTCCTCAACCGCCTCGACTACAGTCCCCTCCTCGCCGTCGGCGGCTGCAGCCACCTCCTCCACCTCAGCAGCCTCGGCCTCTTCACTGGCCTCCTCGGCTGCAGCCTCTACCGCCTCCTCCTCGCCACCTGGAACACAAAAACCAGACCAAGAGAATGAGGCACAGTTTTTGGTTTGACTCACAGAAAGCAGCCAGAAGCCTCTCTCCCCCCACCCACAGCCACCCAAACAATATTTATGACAGATGAAGCAACTGTGTTTTTTTGTTTTTTTCTCGACACTCTGCATGTAAGAAGCTCAATCAAGCAAAAATTAAACTCTCACAAAAGCAAGATTTGTAGCGTTTAAAAAGCAGAGTTCTAAAAAGCTGGTTGGAATATTCTCAGTCGCTGTGTTTCCATCCAAATGTTTAAACCACAGAGAGAAACTGGAACATGTTTTATTACACATGAAGATGTTTTTAAGGAAAGAGCAGACTCTTATCAACATTTATATTAGAATAAAAATGTAACATGCAAGTACTCAGCCTGCAGGAATGTTCAGCTGTGAGCGGCTGCTCAGTGTTCATGAAGTCCTGTAAACTGTCTCCTTCATTAAATGTTTATGCAGCTCGTCAATAAACTGGACTTGTTAGTTTAAACATGGAGACACCTGATTGGGAGCTGTCCCTCTACGGTTATTTTTAGAAATGTTTTGGTTTTAAAATTCTTAAACTTTAATTTATTGACAAAGATTTACAATACTTTTTCTGAATTCTGCGGCTCAGAACTAAAACACGGCGACATTATTACACTTTTCAATAAACTGGTGAAATCTCACAACCCTAAATGTTCATTTGAGAGTAGAAATGCTCCATTTAAAAACTTTCTTTGATGAGCTATGTAGCATTTTAAGACAATGTTTACACTAAAATATCTAAATTCATTAAAAATGGACTAAGTCTGTTATTTTTATTTTGAGTTCTTACATCACCTCAAATACTTCCAACAGTTATCAAAGGCAGAAAAATCCATCATTCTGTATTTGTAACGGGACGTCTTATGACTAAGTCAGAATAGTAGGAGTGTTCTTACTTGGGTCTGTCTTTGTGTTCTGTGTTTGGTTTGTGCGTCTGTCTTTGTGTTCTGTGTTTCAGGTGTCCACCCCCCTTTGGAGAAACCCGGATGGTGCACGCCGGCCTCTGAGTGGAGGGAAGCTGGTGCTGCGTCCTGATTGGATGACACCTACGGGGCCCTGCTTTTTCCTCACCTCCAGCGAGAGACATTGTGTGTTAAAGAGAGATTGTTGATGTGTTGAGATTATTGTTTATGTTGTACATTTCTTATTCCGTAGGGGAGAGTAGCCTTTTTCTTTTGATTAAATCTTTTCTCCTGTTTTTCTGTTAGGAGTCAGATGCCTGTATTTTATTTGAGGGAAGGTAGTTTGGGTTCAACTTTGATGTTTTGTTTATTATTTTGCTGGTGCTCTCCCTGAAGTTTAATTCATATTTTGTGTTTGCTAAATAAATAGCTCACTGAACTGTGAATTTGTTGTTTGTGTGTTTAATCATTGGGAGTGAGGAAGGAGAGGGTCACTTTTAATATATGGCTTGTCGTAACACGTCATGTTAATGACACTCTGATACACTGGGATTTCATTGTATAAGTTCAGTTCTAAAATATATTCATGTGGATTTAAGGATGTTCTGTGAAGTTAAAAGCAGTGTTATATGTTAGAGCAGTGAGGTAGGTTACCGTCACTTTAAAAAGAGAGAGAGAGCTCTTTAGTGCTGTGGGAGAGTTAGACTGGATTCAGGCAGTTCAGAGAGAAGCAGAGAATCACTCCATGATTTCCCACCAACCTCAACCATTTTTGTTATCGTTTTGACTGAGAGCCCCCTGGTGGTGGAATTCACAAACTGTGTGTTTAAAGCTCTTGCATTATTTGAAACACATGGCATTTGAAAGTATTATCGTATTGACCTTTTAGACCTCCCTACCTCTTTAATCGCCCTGTCGGACACATATGTCTGCTACTTTTATAATGCTTCACAAACAGTTGGATGGAAACACAGCTGCTAACAGCTCATCATTTTTCCAGCAGGTCGATCCAGATGTCCTACTTTCTGACAAAAGCCCCCGAGCCTTACCACGCGCCCTCGGTGTAGAAATCATCTGAAGAAACCCAGAGGCGACATGTTTACTACACAAGCTGCATGCAAACTCAAAGACAGGGAGGAGCACGACAAAGACGTGCGGTAGAGGAGGGGTGAGGGGAGGGGCAGGAGTGCGGGAGAAAAGGGGGGTGAAGTTGAATCTTGGTTCTTACCATCAAATTAACAAGCTATCAGTAATCTGGAGCTCTGAAAGAGAGTCTTACAGGGACACACACTGAGAGCGCTCTGGTCGGTTGTGCGTCTCTTTAATCTTTAACTGAGATTCTTTGCATCATTTGGTCCACATTCAAAAACACACAGAGCTGCGGGGGGCCGGCCTGGTGATCAACTTTGACTCCGAGCGTCGACTACTGAGAGTGATAATAGCATGTGGTAATAATTAGCTCAATGCTAACACTTCAGTTTGAGATAATTCATCCTTACACTGAACATCCTTTAGGAAATTATTTTCCATCTGAAGCTTCTGAGTTTAGATTTCATTTCTTTCACACCAAATCACAAAGTTAAGTTGGACATTTTAACTTCAAGAGCAGCGTCGTGTGTCAGCAGCTCTCGGGGGAGGTCAAAGGTCGGAGTTCACACTCTGCTCACATTTTAGGTGTTGCACCAGCAGAGATAGAGCCAACATATGAAGAAGAAGTTAACACCTGAAGCAGCTTCTAGTTGGTGGGACGTCCCTCAGTAAAATACAGTTGTCATGGTGACTGTGTTAGAAAGGTGGGATAACTCGGAGGATGAGGAGGAGCAGAGGGTTTCACCGGCCTGGACTACAGCCACCCGCCATAAAGAGTGGGGGACGACACGCGGGCAAGGAGCTACAGGTCGGATTTGAACCTGGGCCACTGTCTTGGAGGACTACAGCCTCCATACATAGGGCACAACCTAACGGCCTCAGTGATTGTGGATCAGGACTCAGGGATTGTGGATCAGGATTGTATATCAGGACTCAGGGATTGTGGATCAGGACTCAGGGACTGTAGATCAGGACTCAGGGATTGTGGATCAGGATTGTAGATCAAGACTCAGGGATTACGGATCAGGACTCAGGGATTACGGATCAGGATTAAAGCAGGTGGCTCTGATCTCATCCTAATCTTTAAACTTGTTGTTTAGCTAATTATATTGTTTACTTACAAACAGGCCGCTCACCAATATGTCGGCCTGAAGGGAAACCCGGGATCTGGGGCAGATGTAGAGACTTTGAAACGCTGGATAAACTCAAAGTCTGACGACATAAAGGTCGCCAAAGATTGAGTGCAGTTTGGACCGTTTGCAGGAGTTTGAGTTCTGTTTGAGACTATTGATCATCAACATCACGGAGATGGCGGTTCTTTGGGTCACGCTGATGGATCATTATCACTCACAGTAGTGCATGCTAACGTGTTAGCACGGACGCTCGATTGAAATCAGTTGACCAACTGGCTAATGCCCCCCGTAAAAACAGAAGTGTAGCGCTCAGAACACAAACAGTCCATTAGCAGAAAGGAAAATCTTTTAAGTCCATTTATCCTCGGCACAGAGTTTACACGTTAACATTTAGCACCAAGAGGTCAAAGAGAAGACAGCAGCGCAGACTGAGTGTCCTTCACAGAAAATGTCCACAGGTTTTAGGACCAGAAGGTGAATGGTTTTCGTTCTTAGCAGTAGGGAAGAGGAGGAAAGGAGAAGAGGGGGGGTTCAGATCCAAAGAGTCCAGTTCTAGGACGAATATCCGAGCGGCCACAGAGGACCTTAGCTTTAGCATTACACTGAAAAGAGTAAAGACACAAAGAGTTAGAGAAATTTAGCTTTAAAAAAAACACACATCATTTCACATTTAAGCACTGAGGCTGTGAACGTGAATCAGAGATGGATGTGGACTGCCTCTCGTCAGGGGACGACTAGGAATACAGTTAGCAGTTTGTCCAAAGACGAGCACAGACATCTTCAACTGATTTATGCAAATAAGATTTCTTAAAGGCTAGCCAACGAATGCTAACCTCATGATGAAGAACACAATGAAGAGTGAGGGAGAGAGAGGAGGGGCCGAGTGGTGTCAGAGGAGGGGCTAATTCTCTACTTGGGTAAAATCAGGAGAGTGAGTTCATATCAGAGGACAGATCTGATTGGTCAAGTACAGCCGAGCTTAATGACACACACACACACACACACGTTCAGACTCACATCCCTGCAGGTCTCATCTACAAATACAGACACAGGACGAGTAGAAATAAAGACATTGAACCTAAATTCAAACTGAGGGTCTGATTCACAAATATGATTTGTGGCCGCTAACATGTCTTAAAAGGTGCTTCATCTGCTCTCACTTTCTGCTCCAGGTCTAAGTAATGAAGCATATAACGACTCAATATTCAGGCAAAAACTCCTCCAATAAGTGTTGGTGCTCCGTGCAGTTCTCTCTCTTTTTGGGGGGGGGGGGGGGGGGGTTCGTGTTTTAGCACTGTACAGGACAACTTTGCAGAGTGTGAGTGCTCCCTTAGAGAGTGAATGTGGAGAGAAGCTTTCTGCACCTTTACTCGGAGCTGCACTCTCCACCTACTCTTCCTAATATGACATTGTGTCTTGAAGATCTTATTTTCCGTGTTAATGTGTTAGTGATGTCTGCGTTGGCTGTAACTATCTTAATGATCTGAATTTCTACGTGCTGTAATTTGCTTCTTTCCTTCCCTCAGCTGGTCGTCTACTTTTGGATCCATGAGCGGTAGAAACGGGCCGTGATTAGTGCGAGACAGTGAAATGATCAGAGACAATCATGCCATCATTTCCTTTAGAGTCAGTGGGACATTTCAGAGAGCATTCAGGCCGTGATGATAAGTGAGAGCGTGATGACATCACTTACCCTCTTCTTCATCCTGACCTGTAAAACAGAAAACATCAGAGTGAGTTTCACATGGAGACACAGTGTCAGCAGAACGTTTGAGTCCACACAACTTTAACAGCTTCCATTTACTGGAACAACATTCATTTCTATTTGATCCTGAGAACTGTGCAATCAAAATGCTCCAACACTTTCAACCTCGGCCTTATTTCACTTATTTCAAAGTCATTTCTTGGAGCTTTTCAAATATTTTTAAAACCCTGGAATTTGAGGCACCAAAGCTAAGCGGTTACGTAAACCATTCAAAAGATGATTTCGATAAAGAGGATATCAAAGAACAAATGCAAAAACATCCTGTTTTAATTTAAGCACAGACAGATGTACATGTCAAACATCTCCCGACACTCCGGAGGTTCTTTAAACATTTTATATTATTTCAGATAGTCTTATTTTTCAGCAGAAAGAAGCAAGCGGTCAATATTTGACTTTCTGCTTATTGTGTCATTTCTTCTGCTTCACATCTTAAATCTCAACATCTTAAAAGGTGACAGTGAGTTTTGCTTGTATATTTCTTTTCTAGTCTTCTGACTACTCAAAGCTCTTTCTCACCGCAGGTCACACCTACACATTCACACACTGATGGTCGAGGCTGCTGTGTAACCATCAGAAGTTACTGATCACATTCACACACCACTAAAGAAGCAGCGGGAGCAGCTTGGGGTTAAGTGTCTGCAGGAGCTGGGGATTGAACCCTTGACCTTCTGGTTGAGAGACAACTGACTCTACCACTGAGCCACAGCCGTCCCTACAATGGTGTTCTGCAGACAGATTCCCCAGTGTGGCAAATCAAACCAGAATGTTTAATCTCCAAACAAATAAATCTGAAGTTTAATGCGCTATCAATCAGTTCTTTATTTTTAGAGAATTAAACGATCATTATGCGAACACCAGCAGATCTGTTTTCAGAAAGGCTACGGCTGATCACATTTGCGGATTTGAACAGTTAAGATATTCTCCATAAATCCAACAAAGTTTATCGTCTGGGGAGCATACCCATCCACGGCTTTTAACGTTGCTGCAAAGCTGCAACCTGAGGCGCTGAAAAATAACCAGCAAGTCATCCAGTGTCCACTTGAGGCTGGCGCAGAGAGTCCCAGATATCAAATATCTCCCTGCAGAAGTTTTCCCAAGAGACGGCAATACCAAAAAATTTGAGCGCTATCTGCAGATTCGTCTCCATAATCCCTCCGACATTTAGAATCTAACTGGGGTCTGTTTTTGAAAGCATGTGAGGGTTTCTAAAAAAGAATCAGTGTTTTCCACTGGACAAAAGAGGAATCCACCTCCTGAAAAATATAAAGTTTGGTAATAAAGCCCTCAAAATTCAAAGATTTGTTAAAGCTCAGTCCACGGTGTGACTTCCAGCAGAGAGCCCGACACTGCGTACACAGAGACGTTCAAACATTGGGTTTATCTGCCTCCATCATCAGTGACTGTACACAGCGAGTGTGCTGCTGCTGGAAATCTGTTTACTCTCTTCATTACGCTCGACTGGATCAAATAAACTCATCTCACTTATCTACCACAGACGGTTAGCCTGAACAAACAAACCATCAGAGAGATTAAATCAGAGCCAGAGGACGTTTCAGAGAGACTGGAGAAGCTCACATCAGCGATCAGGCTGACCAATATGAACCATCAGGCAGAACTGGTCCAAATATGGATTAGGAATTTAACCACAGCAAGGGCGACAAACTTTTCAAACAGAAAACAATTTTACACTGGCTGAATCAATGCTGCTTCTCTGTGCTCTGAAAGCATGTCTCAAACCGTTTCTATAAACTCATAACTCAAAATGTCCAGAGAATCCAGTCCGTACAGTTTCTGACACAGCACACAAGGGAGAAATCTCACGATGCATCACGCATGATCACACGCTCGATGTTCACACTGCAAATGTTAAATAGTTACTTCTATTTTCTGTGAATTTCAGTTTCCCCTTGTAAACAGTGAGACATCATCTAGTGATTTTATTTTGAAGGTGGACAAACTGAAGTGTGGTGCTTTTATTTTGAAGGGGGACAAACTGAAATGTGGTGCTTTTTTTAAGGGGACTAACTGAAGTGTGGTGCTTTTATTTTGAAGGGGGACAGACTGAAGTGTGGTGCTTTTATTTTGAAGGTGGACAAACTGAAGTGTGGTGCTTTTATTTTGAAGGGAAACAAACTGAAGTGTGGTGCTTTTATTTTGAAGGGAAACAAACTGAAGTGTGGTGCTTTTATTTTGAAGGGAAACAAACTGAAGTGTGGTGCTTTTATTTTGAAGGGAAACAAACTGAAGTGTGGTGCTTTTATTTTGAAGGGGACTAACTGAAGTGTGGTGCTTAATATGCCTCTGCTGTTATTCTCAACAGTAAAGAACAGCTGTTGTAGTGATTTCTGTGAAGGACGAGGTCAGTATCCATAATCAATGTATATCACAATATGTATCTTATCGGGGCCTCTGTATCGGGATATAATCGTACCTTGGGGTTGTGGGAAACACCCAGCACTAAGTTTAACTTATATTCTGCTTTTTAAATGGGACTCACAGAAACAAGTGATCAGGCAGAACTCCAAGAAATGTGACGAACCAAGACATTACAGAGTTAACGGAACAGGAAATGAAAAGGGAAGTGCTTCCAGGAAGTGTTTTAACACCAACTGCTGGCTTCAACAGAATCACTGAGAAATTGGTATCCGCTCCCAGAGGCAGACGTCGTCTATACGATGATGAGGATGAGTCCTGTTCTATTTCTGAAAGAGGCCGGCAGCAGAGCTGGTTGTTACCAAAACATTTAAAATGGTTTGACTGTTGACCAGGCTGAGCGCTCCAGCAGCAGCACCAAGACAGTGTGTGTGTGTGTGTGTGTGTGTGTCTGCTCAGTGACGTTCATTCGCTCCTGAAATAAGAAGGGGATAATCTCAGACTTTCCCACAATCCTTTGCGCGAGGTGAACTTGATGATGTTGATCTTTTTGCTCACAGTGAGGTAGTGACACACGTAGTCACTCGTGGTCATTCAGTGGTCATTTTTTGGGTCCACCTCAGTAGACTGAACATTTCAGCATGGATACTAACTTCAGAGTTTTATGCAGTATGGCTGCATCCTTTCAGGAAATGAATTGTATTTTAACACCCACAATGCTGTGCGAAGTTAAACGTAAAACATTACTTCACCTGCGCCTCCAAATCAAAACAAACGAGAATGGATTAATTGGATAAATTTTTAATCTAGAGTTAAAGTCCCTACTGAAATCACTCCTTTTAATTAACAATAAAAAAATGTAACAAATGTCTGAATTATTATAAAACCTTTCCCCCTCTATTTAAATAATGAATTCATTATTTATGTATGTGTCTTTATATTACTGTCTTTCATTTGTACTTTCCTGTATGTACTGTATGATGTTTTATTATTTAATCTGTTTTTTACTTGATCTACATCGTGATATTGTTTGTTGTTTACCTGACTGTATATGTGCATTACTCTTCTTGAAAAAACAAAAGAAACAAACGAGGATGGATGCGGCCGGTTCGGGTGCAGCCCCTTCACACCTTTAACTCTTAAAACAGACGGTGTGTTTTTCTTTTTACATAATTCTCTTTAAAATAATCTGAAATAAAAACTATAATAACACGAGTCCAACTTCATTTTGCAACAGGAAGACTTACGTTTGTTGATTACATCATAATGTCCCGTTTTGTTTTTTAGTGTGAAATGTGGTGACAACCTGCAAGCGGCGCCCCCTAGCTGAGCCTCTGGAGATGCATGTTTTTGGTAAAATCATGTTTGAATGGATCTAAAAACAGAGAAACCTTTAATAAGCGTAAGGACGGTACGTTTGAAGTGTGTAGAAATATCTTTATTTGTTTCTGCACTTAGACTTTTTTTTCACTAAATCTCTTGAAAATCCAAGCTTGCCTTTTTTTACATAAAGTGGGTTTTTGAGATGATGTGAAGCATCAGAATCGATGACGATCATTATATCTTTAGACTCCAGGTGAACGTCTTCCTTCAGTCTGAACCTCTAAATAATCTCTCTCTCAAATATCGGTCAGATATAAAACAGCAGAATAAGAAGAAGCATTTATTTTCCTGTAGATTGAAAATGGTGGTAAACTTAAGTCCCCATGTCCAACAGTTGTTTTCAATGAGTAGAGCGTTGGCAGCAGAAAGTGACCGCCTGGAGAAAAAAAGCACAGCGCCAAGCCCTCTTTTTCTGAGCGCTCCTTTTTTGTGCGGCCGCTCAAGTTGAAAATCTTTGCACTTTTTTAGAAAGGCGCTGTTGACGACACCGACACTTTTCCAGATATTAGATATTCTCCATAATTCTGTACTCACATCGTCCTCTCGCGGTGTCTGATTGGGAAATAAACGGAGCATTGTTGGTCATACAGCGGCCGTTGTCAAAAGACTGTTGTCATGGAGACAGGATGGACATGCAGCTCTTCTCCACAGCGCACAAACGCTTCATACAAGCTCTCCTGAACGCACAGCTAGCGCCTTGCCGGAAAAAACAGCCGGTGGACACGGGGCCTAAGATAACTTGATGTAAGCATTAACAAGCTTTGTTTCACTCACTGAGAAGGTTTTTTATTTTGCAGCTGCTGTGTGTGTGTGTGTGTGTGTGTGTGTGTGTGTGTGTGTCAGCACCAGGAGCTGTCCACTCTGACCTCACACAGATCAGACTCAGCGCCGTTTGTTCCTCCACATGACTTACTTGACTTAAGCCTTTTGCTCCTCTTGGGTGCATAGGCCGCTGACGAATATCCTCCATTTCACTCTGTTTGTGGCTTTTCGCTCAAGTTCTCCCCAGTTGAGTCCACTCTCTGACATTTCTGCCTCTACACTTCTTCTCCAGCTGTTCCTAGGGCAACCTCTTTTCCTTTTCCCCTGGGGGTTCCATTTCAGGGCTTGTCGGGTGATGTTTGTGGCAGGTTTTCTGAGGGTGTGGCCAATCCAACTCCACTTTCTCTTTCAGATTTGTAAGTCTATGGGGTCTTGGCTTGTTCTTTTCCACAGGTCCACATTGTTGACTTTGTCTTTCCACCAGATGTTTAATATCCTTCTGAGGCAGGTGTTGATGAATGTTTGCAGCCCGTGTGTTGTGTGTTTTGTTGTTCTCCATGTTTCGGATCCATACAGCATCACTTGTTTAACGTTGAAGATGTGTATCTTAGGGTTTGTGGAGATGTTTTTTGAGCTCCAGATCTTTCTGAGCATGTGAAACAACACTCTAGCCTTGTTGATTCTGCTTCTAATGTCGGCCTCTGTCCCTCCAGTGGTGTCCACAACACTGCCTAGGTAGGTGAAAGCTTCTACCTCCTCTAGGGAAGTGCTGTTCAAGAAGATGGGGTTTCTGGTTTTGGAGTGGATCTTCATCACTTTTTGTTATATTGGGAGTGAGACCAAGTTTTATTGCAGTTTCTGAAAGTCTGTCTGTGTTCTCTTGCATTTGTGTCTGTGTATGGAAAAGGAGAACTATATCATCCGCAAATTCAAGATCATCCAGCTGCTCCCACATTGTCCACTGAATTCCATTTCTCTTCCCCTCAGTTGTTTCCCTCATGACCCAGTTAATAGCAAGAAGGAAGAGGAATGGTGACAGAAGACATCCCTGTTTAACGCCTGTCTTGACTTCAAAGCTCTGGGAAAGCTGGCCTGCATGCATGACTTTACCCAAGGTGACCTCATAAGATTTCTTGATGAGGTTTATGATCTTTGTGGGGATTCCATAGTGTTCCATTAATTGCCACAGTGTTGTCCGGTCTAAGCTGTCAAAAGCTTTTTCAAAATCAATGAAGTTCATGTGCAGGGATGTGTTCCATTCAATAGACTGTTCAATGATGATGCGTAGTGTTGCTATGTGGTCTGTGCATGAACGATCTTTGCTGAATCCTGCTTGCTGGTCCCGGAGCCTCTTGTCCACAGCTTCCTGGAGACGGTTGAGAATGACCCGATTAAAGACCTTACTGGGCACTGAAAGTAGGGTAATCCCTCGGTAGTTGTTACACTTCCTTAGGTCACCCTTCTTTGGTAGTTTCACTATGTGACCCTCTGCACATTCTGTGGGTGTCTCTTCGTCCTCCCAAAGAAGCTCTAGAGCATGTCTGTAGATGTGTTTATATCAGCTTTAAGGGCTTCAGGTGGAATATTGTCAGGGCCAGCAGCCTTGCCGGTTTTCGGATGTTTGATTGCAGCTTTTATTTCAGTCTTTGTTGGTCTGTCACACTTGATGTTTAGCGGTGTCCTGGTCTGAGGAATGTGTGGCCTCTCTGTTGGTGGTGGTCTGTTCAGGACCTCTTGGATGTGCTCTACCCATCTTCTGCTCTTCCGGGGTTGAGAGCAGTTGGCCATTCTTGTCCATGATCGGTTTGTTACTTTGTCGATGTGTCCCAGACAATTTCCTTGTGATGTTGTACAGTTCTTTCATGTTTCTTTGAGATGCTGCAAGTTCTGCCTCCTTAGCTAGCCTCTCTACCTGTGATCTCTTGATGTTCTGCCGCACTTTTTGGTGGAAAAGGTTGTATTCCTTTTGAGCCTCTGCTTTTTCTGATCTTGTTCTTGCATTGTTCACTTTTTCCTTCACCTTCCTCCTCTGCTGGATTAAGTTTAGTGTTCCTGGTGTTATCCATTCTTTGTGATTTTGGGATCTTCTCCCCAGGGCCTCCTCGCATGTTGAGCTCCAAGCAGCTTTAAGGTGTTCCCACTCTTCATTCGTTGTCCATTCTTCCTTCTTTCTGAGCTGTATCTCTGCGCTTTTCCTTGAGAGAATATCCTTGAACTGTTTCGTCACTTGAGCATTGCTGAGGTAGTCAGTGTTGTATTTTGCTCTTTGACCCTTTTCTCGCTGATATCTCTTCAGCCTTAGCTTGAATTTCCCTACCAGGAGATGGTGATCTGAGGCTGCGTCTGCCCCCCGTCTTGTCCTGACATCTTCCATAGTTCTTCTGAACTTTTTGTTGATGCAGATGTGGTCGATTTGGTTTTCCGTGACATGATCTGGTGACACCCAGGTTGTTTTGTGGATTTTCTTGTGGGGAAATACACTCCCCCCAATCACCAGATTATTGTTCACGCAGGTCTCTGCAAACATCTCGCCATTTTCGTTCATGGTCCCCACTCCATGTTTACCCATCACCGTCTCATATCCTTCGTTTTGGCCTCCAATCTTGGCATTAAAGTCCCCCATCAGGATAATGATGTCCCTGTCTCCAATACTACTGAGCAGGTGGTTTAAGCTGTCATAAAACCTGTCCTTGACCTCCTCATCTGCAGCGTTGGTGGGTGCATAGCACTGGATTATATGGGCTTTCACTCTCCTGTTGCTGGTATTGAAGGTTGCTGAGATGATGCGAGAGCTGATGGGTTTCCATGCAGTTAGGGCCTTTCTAGTGCCTTTCGTCATCATGATTACCACTCCCTCCGTATGGTTGGCTGCCTCCTCTTCGTGTCCAGAATAGATAATGGACTGGCCACTGGTCAATTTGACCTCACCCGACTGCGTCCATCTTGTTTCTGCCAGGCCCAGGACTGAGAGGTTGTAGCGCTCCATTTCCTTGGCAATGGTTGCAGCCTTGCCAGCCTGGAACATGGTTCTGATGTTCCATGTCCCCAGGGGGATGGGTGTTCTTGGCGTCAGAAGGTGTGTCGGATTACCAGCGCCCTTGCGGGTTTGGCTGGTAAGCGTCATAGTCCCCATTGCTGGGGCACCTTCTTCAGCCAGGTGTGTGATTTGGTTTTTATTTGTTAGCGTTTCTGTAACTGGAACGTTTTTACAGGATGGGGTAGTTAACCCCACGCCTAACCCCCAACCTGGAGGGCCAGTTGCTGCTTTTCGTCTGACCTCTACTCTAGAAACCTGCCCGGCATGGTTGAACCTACTGGGGGTATAAACCCCCCACCGGTATAGCCTTCAGAGTCACGGAGGCACACAAGCAACCCCACCACGACAAGGTAGCAGCACAGCAGCACCGTTCCTCCACATGACGGTTCATTAAATCATCCTTTCACATCTGGAGCGTTGTCAGTGGTTACAAGTGAGCCGTCAATAAAACACGCTTCAGATCCCTTTTTTAGTTTGTATGAAAAATCATTTGGCCAGTTCTCATTCAATAGGAGCGTTTCTGTATGGGCGCCCTCCATGAGGTCACCGTGCTCAGGCCCGGTTAGTCCTGGAGCAGTGAGAGTGCAGGCCAGCGGGGGTCCTGCTCTGAGTTCAGGAGATCTGATTGGTCAGTAGGCGGAGTTTCATACAGGATGATCTGCTCCAAACAGGTCAGGTGTTCAGCATGAGTTACCATGGTGACAATGCATCTTTTACAGGTATTATTTATTATAACTACAATAATTCTATTATATTTCTAATGCGTTACTGTCAGAAGAATAGGACGGACGGACACAACATAAAACACGTCTGGTCAAGCTGTCAACTGAACGGCGGATTAAAAAAGAAAAGAAGAAATAACCTGATGTAACAAGTTAGCTGTGGAGCCTCAAATCTTAAAAATATGAAACCATGAGCAGAGGGTTAAAAACACGCAATGAGGGGTGGAGCAAAACTTACTCTTAGGTGGCCACGGTTTGGGGACCCACTCCGCCTTGGGTCTGGCCTTGATTTCTTCAACACGTTCATTGAACCTGGAGTGGTCTGAGGACAAGGTGCTGTACGTCTGTAGAGAGGGAAAGAGGGAAATCTTATTTTTCTGTCCTCAAACTAAAGATTTAGATCACAGATATTTTACAGAGCAGATTGTTAACAAGTTAAACATAGAGGGGGTGGTAGTCCGTTGTTATGATACAAGAAGACCATTTTCACAGCGCTGTCACTCACCACTCGTATTATAGGTCGTCTACTAATGGAGAATAATGTCTGATGAAAAGTTAAAAATGGCGTTGTCAGTTCTTGGTCTTTTAGTGGAAAAAGAAAAGAAGAGGAGGAGACAAATAAGGAGAAACCACACTAATGGGTGAAAGCATGGATACTACAGCAGCATGCTCAAGGGGCTTTACAGAACCTGAGAGGAGAGCTGGAGAGAAATGAAACCTCCAAACAGCCAATCAGAGAGATTCCTCTCACCAAAGCAGAGTCAACATGAAAAAAAAAAGGCAGACGAGGGCCGACGACCGCTCACTGACTGACGACCTCCTCGGTGTGTCAGGGCCTTTAGTGATTATCTTTCCACAATTAAAATGAAACAGCGCTAACATGACCCACACGCCTCCCCTGGTTGCCTAGTGACATCGTTAGCATGGTGACGCTGCTTGAAGCTGCTTGAAGCGTGTTTGTAAGGAAAGAAAAACTACTTACATACGACACAGAGGCCACAAGGGCTCCTCCACACAGCAGGCTGTAGACGATGTTCTCCACCCCAGGGCCACCGGGGACCGACGACATCTGCCGCTGCTGCACAGCTGGAGGGGAGGAGGACGCGTGTTAGAGCTTTTACAAATACCGCAATACATTTTTAGTGACTCTTAAACTATTTAAAATGTATCGTTCCTCTGATTCATTAGACGAGGTTCCCTTATCAATCAACCATGCTTCATTTGTGGAGACGCTCTTTCTGAGCACAGCGCCTCCACACACACTCTGAATTACTTAGTGATTAATCTCTCACTCAATAAAAGCAGTTATTAAAGAAAATACAGACACACATCCTGATGAAAGATAAAGTTTTTTTTGCTTTGCCTCCATGTTTCCACACTTTGACCCCGAGTGGACTTGGATGCATCAAGAAGAGTGATGCTTAAAGAGCAGCTCTCTGGTGAGGAGGCACCGTCAGGCTCATGACTCCATCTACAACTGGATTTTAAAGAGGACATATTATCCCCCTTCTCCACTTTTTCAAACAGTCCCCTGTGGTCTAAATGAAACATCTGTGCTGTGGTCAAAATATAACATGAATCAAGCACCAGAGGAGGTTTGTGACCCTGTATAAACCAGCTCTCTCAGAACACTCCGTTTTGGTCTGTGTGTCTCTTTAAATGTAATGACCCCCCCCCCTGAGTTTTCCTGGATGGAGTGATGTCATCAAGGGTCCCTGGGTGGAGATACCAGGGGAGGGGAGGTTTTTTTTTTATTTTTAAATCAGAATCCAGATTGTGACATCACAAACTGAGAGAATAGAAACAGAGCATTTTTCTGTGTTGTAAGACTTATGGAGACAACAAACAAAGGACTCGACGTGACATAATCGACCACATACATTCGTCGACATGCAACTGCCAAACAACTAGATTGTCCCACACTCCAGTCCAGTGGTGGCGGTAATGCACCAGAAAGCTAGTCGCCGTTCGCTATAGACGCTAAAACAGAAGAAGAAGAAGAAGAAGAATTCACACAACATCAACAACAACGGCGGCATGTAATAACAGCAGCGCGAGCACCGAGGAGCAACCCATAGCCAAAAAGGCACACGGTCATTAAATCCAGCTGGCGTACCACACGAGTACGACAGCAATGAACGGACATTTGGAGTGAAAACACCCGGGAACACCGTAAGTTCTGTTTACTTTCCCACCCTGGCATCGTTAGCTGTCCAGACCAGTTTCTAATCTGTTTGCTTATACCGGACAAGTGACTTATACCCCGGTGTCACTTGATAAAATATGACACAAAAGAGACAACTTTTCTGTCTGCTAGGCTGTCATGTGATGTAGTCGTTTACTCTTGAAATTTCAGGATCTAGAAACCAGTTCACAGTAAACATGCATGAGACTGACAATTGTAATTACATCAAGTCTTTTTGAAGTTAAGCCTCTCAGATGGCTGTAGTCTACTAATATAAACATATGCATGGTGTGGACTGTGAATTTTTAGACTTGTTTATATTTCTGATTTTCTATTGTGAATATTTATGTGCTTTGTGTTTTTCACCTTTACAGGAATAGGCAAAGCAGTATGGAGGATTTTTTTCCATAAAAAGAACCAGAAACCATTCACACCCGAGGAGGCTAGTGTGTATATGAACAGCATCGTCTCAAATGATTGTTAAGGACATGAGGCCCCTTGCTATTGTTGAGGGTGAAGGCTTCTGTGAAATGGTAAATACTTTCCATCCAGGCGCCACTTTACTGACTTGATGGAGAGGAAGTATGTGGCTACCATGGACAAAGTGAACTTTCAAGCACATCCACACTATCACTATAACCCTTCTTGACGAGCAATGCTCTAAGTGCCATGTTACAGAAAGGTTTAATAAATATGAAATGTTTTGATATCCTTATTGTGTGAATACTTACGTCGATGAAGTAATGTGAAATAATCGATACCTGAAGAATAAGTGGATATTTCAGAAACTGTCCCCTGTAAGTGTTAAGAGTTAGATTGTCAGAATGATGCATGTCAGCACTTGTTTGATGCCTGCGAGGTGATAACCTCCACACCTCTGAAATTAAAGACAGCCCAGGTTTTATGCCAACAGTTTTCAACATGTTCTGCAAACAGCTTAAACCAGTCAGTAAAGTTTGTGCTGCACGTTCAGCTGTTAATGTGTGAAAGTCTTTAAGAATATTTTTATTTAACCGTGTTAAAGAGCATTTCCATCTTAGCAACATGTTGACGTTCCTCTGAAGAAGCAGCTGCAGCGCGGCCATGTCGGGTGCTGAGGGTATTAAACGCTTCATATTCTCAGGATCTAATCCAGAGTTCAGGGCTTACACCGTGACTCCCTACAGCCCTGTTATTTATACTGGCTAATCGGATCATGTCTTGTTGAGTTGGGGGGATAAGGTGGTGAAATTTCATGACCAGTGGACGGAGCCAAGGTCAGGAAGTCACCGGATTAGAGACTGATACCCTCCTCTTGTTAAGTGGGACCACTGGAGAGGAGGACGGCTACGACATCAGGTCCTGCTAAAGTCTCATCACAGAGGACATTTCTGATGTAATCTCTTTACAGGCTCCATGGCATGTGAAGGTGCCGTCTCACTTTAGGTTTAAGACATATTTATACTCATAGCTCCATTAGTCTTGTGTTACACTGGACTTAACCCTCACTTGTTCTTTCTTTTATGTTGCTTTCTACTATCTGCAATGTTCAGCACTTTGGATCAACTATGTTGTGTTTAAAGTGCTGTTTAAATGAAGTTGAGGTGAGGTTTGGGCTGCAGAAACAGAATCCTAAAAGACGTTTCCTGAAGCAGCCTGATGAAGAGGAGCAGCCAGGACGAGGTTCAATAACACGAGCCCTCCTCACACACGTATACAAAAACTACAGAAAACTTCCCATGGTTTGCAGAGTGATTTTTTTAAGCTTTCTGTTTTTCATTTGGTTGTGAAAACAGTAAACAAAGACATCACTCAGGATTTCAAAAACTCTGAGAGGCTCTTTGCACTTTTTGTCAACTAAAATATTAACTTATTAAAGGGGACATATTGAAGAATCACCTTGTACAGTGTTTTTGAACATTTATTTTGGTAACCTGAGTGTCTACTGACCCACAAAATGTGAAATAAACCCATCCAGTCCTTTGTTTGTGGTCTGTATAAGTCTTACATCACAGAGAAAAATGCTCTGTTTCAAATGTGCTCTCCTTGTGATGTCACAGTGGGATTCTGGTAAAAAAAAATCCCCTCCCCTCCCCTGATATCTCCACCCATGGGGTGCATTTGGATTGTCCCTCCTATCTCCTTCCACTATCCACTTTACTTTAACCCCGGGGAAAATGTCATGAGGTCAAGGAAAGATGTTAGGAGAATTCATAAAGGACTTAGGGAAAGGCGATCTCGTTGCTCTGACAATCCGACCACATTTTCCACTAGGAACCGTAATTATGCAACAGCGGAGGTTAATGTGGGTCTGCCGTGGTGAAACTACAACGTTCTGAAAATGGACCAGTAAAAGTGCATCCAAAAATGTTGATTAATCATCATTTGGCTAAAAACTTCCCTTATCCCTTTCATGATCTCTGTCACTTCTTAGCTCATCTTTCATTTCCCTGAATGGTCCGGTGCGTGAGTAGCTTTAAATGTTGTGGCTGAAAGGATGGTCCAGTGTATCCTATGCTAAAGGAGGTTATGAAGGAAGCATTGACCCACCTTTTCTTAGTTTTGGGAGAAATGGAACGGCTCTTATCACTTAAACGTTCATTTCACTCAGTTAGCAAAACTCCTAAGCAAAAAAGACAATTGGAATGCACCCCTGGACTCCACCCAGCGTACAGCAAAACTTTTGTGCATTTCTAAGAGGAGTGATGTCTAGTGGGAAAACTCAGGGGGGGCTCATGCTGCATTCATGTGGTGTTTGACAAATCAGAAAAAGCAGTTTCCGAGTTGTAAAATGCACATGAACACCTGCTCAGGTCGAAACAACAACTCGGAAAAGAATGAGGTGCCCGACTTAATCATAATCGTCATCGAATGGGGGGCAAAATAGGTTTTGTTAATGTAAACATACTTTTAATTAATTCAAGTATTGCACATCAACTTTTTGCTCAAATATCACTTTTAACAGTAACATTTCACTGATCATCTTCTTCAAAGCATCAACGCTTTTTTGTGCTATTGTTACAACTTTCCAAGTGAAATCATGTGAACACACTGAAGTCGGAAGAACGATTTCCCAAATCGGAAACTTGGACCACCTGAGCAGCACATGAATGCAGCATCATTGCATTTAAAGAGACACACACACCAAAACGGAGCGTTCTGAGAGAGCTGGTTTATACAGGGTCACAAACCTCCTCTGGTGCTTGATTCATGTTATATTTTGAACAAAGCACAGCACAGATGTTTCATTTAGACCACAGGGGACTGTTTGAAAAGGTGGAGAAGGGGGATAATATGTCCTCTTTAAGGGATGGGCAAAATAGTTACTAAAACATGGTTCAGACCCAAAGAGCCTTACAGAAAATATTTGCAACAGCATAAAAAAAAATCTAAATCATTAAAAGCAAAAATATTAGATAAACAGAAAGGATCAAAACTTACAAATTCAATAATCAAACAAAGAAACACAGGACGTGTGGCGTGTCTGTAGAGTTAGGATTATAGACAGTCTCCTTTCTTGCATCTCGCTGACTGATAACTGACTGTTTTAAAGATTGCTGTTATAAACAAGTCATTCAATCCAACGATTTAACACGTTTAGATCACAAACTGATTCACGTTTAATTAAAACGTTCTGCTTATTAGGTTAAATGATAATTAAACACCGCAGGTCCGAGGAAGAGAACCATGACGTCACAAAACACCTCAAGTGAGGACAGAAGTGAAAACTAAATTACTTCTTATTTTTTAATCTCTGACACGCACAGTTCAGGTGTTTCCTGACGTCGTCATCATCTACGGTAACACAAAGTGACGTCATCGTCCAAGCTGCGGCCACCGACCGGCTCGCGGCGCAAGTTTTTTTTAACAACTGGAGGTAAAAGGAGCTCGTGCAGCCCCTCCTATTGACTCTATACATTAACGTCACGCCCCTACACACCACGTGACTGACAGCGGCGACCATGTTTGCATGCTCCAGTGTAGTGAAGGTCATATATAAAAGTGAATGCTCTTTAAATTCATGTTGAAGTCGATGAAGAATCTTTAAATGACAGACATTTAAGAGGTTCCACTTCATCTCGTCCTTCTGATTCAGTCTGAGAGATTTGGCCCGTGTTATTCCGGGTTAAACTGATGAATGTCATGTTTTAAGTCTGGAAACAAACTGGCAAACAGCCGGTTCCAGCTCTGATCTGGCAGCCTGCTTAATACCCTGACAGAGGAGGATACAGTACACAACTGTGTGATAAGCTGCATTATGAAATACTTCAACCTAGGCTCAAAGTGTGCACGTTTATCTCCACGAGGAGCTAAATGAATTTCCAGTCAAACAAGTCACTCTTTTTTTAAAAAACGAGGGTCTAAAGTGTGCCACAAAAATCTGTCAAAAACGCCAAGATGACCTTCACATCGCAGCGCAGCCATGGCCAGCCTGCAGTTAGTGGATGCAGCGAGGACAGAGTGTACCTTTTCACCGCACACACACCATATGCGACCGGTGGAACACAGACAAACCTCACATTCACGCACAGAGACCGCGTGGAAAAGGGGATAAACCACGTTTTTTTTTTGTTCTGTATTAATGCTTTTTTGGCTGGCGGATGAAACTCACCATCCCGGGGCAACCTGTAGGCTGCTCTCCGTGCCAAAGGCCCACACCTCTGCCAGGCCGCTCTGCAGGAAAACATCGCTGCTCTCCGAGGGCTACGAAGGGAATGCTGCACTTTCAGCAAACGCTGGATGAATGGCTAGCCCAGTCTGCTCTCAGAAACGTGCAGGGAGGCGGAGGACAGAGCCGCCCTCTGTTGTGCAATATATATAGTGCGGTGACGTTTGTATGGAGAGTGTTTAGTGCCACGATAGTACGAGGAGATGACATGTATGAGGAGTGGTTCACAACCCGAGGAAGGGAGGTTGAGGCATCTAGTCACTTCAGCTTTAAACAAAAAATTCAGCCAATTCTCCCAATTTATGTGCGGCAAATCATCTTATCATATGCACTGGATACTTAAGTTACCCTTTGGGATATCCTCATGTTTCTTGCTTTGTCAGGCGTGGAGACTATGATCCATCTCATGTTCTTCACCCTGAGTACCAGCTCCTCCCCTCAGGCAGACGATACAGGGTACCCCCTTTGTTCCCTTGTCTCTCAACAGTACCTAAGCTGTAATGTGTGTGTATATGTGTGCATGTATGAGGTGTTGTGAGTGTGTGTGTGAAGATATGTACCTGCACTGTTTATTACTTTTCTTAACTATTACATATTTATGGTTTTAGTAATTAACTTATAATCATTTAATGATTATTTAATTGACATGTTTTACCGACGAATGAATGTATTTTGTTATTTTTTGCTACTGCATCAGAGCTCTGTGAAGTCCAAGACAAAATTCCCACTGAGACAATAAAGTTAATCTTAATCTTAATCATTGCAGAGGGGCGGGGACTTAAAGCAGGCTATAGCATATTTTGTAGCCTATAAAGTATAGTAAAGTATAGTATATATGGTATAGTATAGTGTATATGGTATAGTAAAGTATAGTATATATGGGTTAGTATAGTATACTATATATGGTATAGTATAGTATATATGGTATAGTATATATGGGTTAGTATAGTATATATGGTATAGTAAAGTATAGTGTATATGGGTTAGTATAGTATACTATATATGGTATAGTAAAGTATAGTATATATAGTATAGTATATATGGTATAGTAAAGTATAGTATATATGGTATAGTATAGTGTATATGGTATAGTAAAGTATAGTATATATGGGTTAGTATAGTATACTATATATGGTAAAGTATAGTATATATGGTACAGTATAGTATATATGGTATAGTAAAGTATAGTGTATATGGGTTAGTATAGTATACTATATATGGTATAGTAAAGTATAGTATATATGGTATAGTAAAATATAGTATAGTATATATGGGTTAGTATAGTATACTATATATGGTATAGTAAAGTATAGTATATATGGTATAGTGTAGTATATATGGGTTAGTATAGTATATATGGTATAGTAAAGTATAGTGTATATGGTAAAGTATAGTATATATGGGTTAGTATAGTATACTATATATGGTATGGTAAAGTATAGTATATATGGTATAGTATATATGGTATAGTGAAGTATAGTATATATAGTTTAGTATATATGGGTTAGTATAGTATACTATATATGGTATAGTAAAGTATAGTATATATATTTTAGTAAATATGGGTTAGTATAGTATACTATGTATGGTATAGTAAAGTATACTATATATGGTATAGTATATATGGAATAGTAAAGTATAGTATATATGGTATAGTATAGTATATATGGTATAGTATGGTATATATTGTACAGTAAAGTATAGTATATATGGTACAGTATAGTATATGTAGTATATATAGTATAGTGAAGTATAGTATATATGGTACAGTATAGTATATGTAGTATAGTAAAGTATAGTATATATGGTATAGTAAAGTATAGTATATATGGTATAGTGTAGTATATATGGGTTAGTATAGTATATATGGTATAGTAAAGTATAGTGTATACGGGTTAGTATAGTATACTATATATGGTATAGTAAAGTATAGTATATATGGTATAGTGTAGTATATATGGGTTGGTATAGTATATATGGTATAGTAAAGTATAGTGTATACGGGTTAGTATAGTATACTATATATGGTATAGTAAAGTATAGTATATATGGTATAGTAAAATATAGTATAGTATATATGGGTTAGTATAGTATACTATATATGGTATAGTATATATGGTATAGTGTAGTATATATGGGTTAGTATAGTATATATGGTATAGTAACGTATAGTGTATATGGTAAAGTATAGTATATATGGTATAGTATATATGGGTTAGTATAGTATACTATATATGGTATGGTATAGTATATATGGTATAGTATATATGGTATAGTAAAGTATAGTATATATAGTTTAGTATATATGGGTTAGTATAGTATACTATATATGGTATAGTAAAGTATAGTATATATATTTTAGTAAATATGGGTTAGTATAGTATACTATATATGGTATAGTAAAGTATAGTATATATAGTATAGTATATATGGTATAGTAAAGTATAGTATATATGGTATAGTGTATATGGTATAGTAAAGTATAGTATATATGGGTTAGTATAGTATACTATATATGGTATAGTAAAGTATAGTATATATGGTACAGTATAGTATATATGGTATAGTAAAGTATAGTGTATATGGGTTAGTATAGTATACTATATATGGTATAGTAAAGTATAGTATATATGGTATAGTAAAATATAGTATAGTATATATGGGTTAGTATAGTATACTATATATGGTATAGTAAAGTATAGTATATATGGTATAGTGTAGTATATATGGGTTAGTATAGTATATATGGTATAGTAAAGTATAGTGTATATGGTAAAGTATAGTATATATGGTATAGTATATATGGGTTAGTATAGTATACTATATATGGTATGGTAAAGTATAGTATATATGGTATAGTATATATGGTATAGTGAAGTATAGTATATATAGTTTAGTATATATGGGTTAGTATAGTATACTATATATGGTATAGTAAAGTATAGTATATATATTTTAGTAAATATGGGTTAGTATAGTATACTATGTATGGTATAGTAAAGTATACTATATATGGTATAGTATATATGGAATAGTAAAGTATAGTATATATGGTATAGTATAGTATATATGGTATAGTATGGTATATATGGTACAGTAAAGTATAGTATATATGGTACAGTATAGTATATGTAGTATAGTATATATAGTATAGTGAAGTATAGTATATATGGTACAGTATAGTATATGTAGTATAGTATATATGGTATAGTAAAGTATAGTATATATGGTATAGTGTAGTATATATGGGTTAGTATAGTATATATGGTATAGTAAAGTATAGTGTATACGGGTTAGTATAGTATACTATATATGGTATAGTAAAGTATAGTATATATGGTATAGTAAAATATAGTATAGTATATATGGGTTAGTATAGTATACTATATATGGTATAGTATATATGGTATAGTAAAATATAGTATAGTATATATGGGTTAGTATAGTATACTATATATGGTATAGTATATATGGTATAGTGTAGTATATATGGGTTAGTATAGTATATATGGTATAGTAAAGTATAGTGTATATGGTAAAGTATAGTATATATGGTATAGTATATATGGGTTAGTATAGTATACTATATATGGTATGGTATAGTATATATGGTATAGTAAAGTATAGTATATATAGTTTAGTATATATGGGTTAGTATAGTATACTATATATGGTATAGTAAAGTATAGTATATATATTTTAGTAAATATGGGTTAGTATAGTATACTATATATGGTATAGTAAAGTATACTATATATTGTATAGTATATATGGAATAGTAAAGTATAGTATATATGGTATAGTAAAGTATAGTATATATGGTATAGTATTGTATATATTGTACAGTAAAGTATAGTATATATGGTACAGTATAGTATATGTAGTATAGTAAAGTATAGTGTATAGATAGTAAAGTATAGTATATATAGTATAGTATATAAAGAATAGTGAAGTATAGTATATATAGTATAGTGAAGTATAGTATATATGGTACAGTATTGTATATATGGTATAGTATATATGGTATGGTATAGTATATATGGTATAGTATATATGGTTTAGTATAGTATATATGGTACAGTATAGTATATATGGTATAGTAAAGTATATATGGTTTAGTATAGTATATATGGTATAGTATAGTATATATGGTATGGTATAGTATGGTATAGTATATATGGTACAGTATATATGTATAATATAGTATATATGGTACAGTATATATTTATAGTATAGTATATATGGTATGGTATAGTATATATGGTTTAGTATAGTATACATGGCACAGTATAGTATATATGGTTTAGTATAGTATATATGGTATAGTATATATGGTACGGTATAGTATATATGGTATGGTTTAGTATAGTATATATGGTATAGTATATACGGTATAGTATAGTATATATGGTATGGTTTAGTATAGTATATATGGTTTAGTATAGTATATATGGTATAGTACAGTATATATGGTATAGTATATATGGTTTAGTATAGTATATATGGTATAGTATATATGGTTTAGTATATTATATATGGTTAGTATAGTATATATGGTTTAGTATATTATATATGGTTAGTATAGTATATATGGTTTAGTATAGTATATATGGTTTAGTATAGTATATATAGTATATATGGTATAGTAGATATGATATAGTAAAGTATAGTATATATGGTTTAGTATAGTATATATGGTATAGTATAGTATATATGGTTTAGTATAGTATAGTATATATGGTTTAGTATAGTATATATGGCATAGTATATATTGTATAGTATAGTATATATGGTATAGTCTAGTATATATGGTTTAGTATAGTATATATGGTATAAGTATATATGGTATAGTATAGCATATATGGTATAGTATAGTATATATGGTTTAGTATAGTATATATGATTTAGTATAGTGTAGTATATATGGTATAGTATCTATGGTTTAGTATAGTATATATGGTATAGTATATATGGTTTAGTATAGTACATATGGCATAGTATAGTATATATTGTATAGTATATATGGTATAGTCTAGTATATATGGTTTAGTATAGTATATATGGTTTAGTATAGTGTAGTATATATGGTATAGTATATATGGTTTAGTATAGTATAGCATATATGGTTTAGTATAGTATATATGGTTTAGTATAGTGTAGTATATATGGTATAGTATATATGGTTTAGTATAGTATAGTATATATGGTTTAGTATAGTATATATGGTTTAGTATAGTATATATGGTTTAGTATAGTATATATGGTATAGTATAGTATATATGGTATAGTCTAGTATATATGGTTTAGTATAGTATATATGGTTTAGTATAGTATATATGGTATAGTATAGTATATATGGTTTAGTATAGTATATATGGTTTAGTATAGTATATATGGTATAGTATAGTATATATGGTATAGTATAGTATATATGGTATATATGGTTTAGTATAGTGTAGTATATATGGTTTAGTATAGTATATATGGGTTCGTATAGTATATATGGTTTAGTATAGTATATATGGTTTAGTATAGTGTAGTATATATGGTTTAGTATAGTATATATGGGTTAGTATAGTATATATGGTTTAGTATAGTGTAGTATATATGGTTTAGTATAGTATATATGGTATAGTATAGTATATATGGTATATATGGTTTAGTATAGTATATATGGTTTAGTATAGTGTAGTATATATGGTTTAGTATAGTATATATGGGTTAGTATAGTATATATGGTTTAGTATAGTGTAGTATATATGGTTTAGTATAGTATATATGGTTTAGTATAGTATAGTATATATGGTTTAGTATAGTATAGTATATATGGTTTAGTATAGTATATATGGTTTAGTATAGTATAGTATATATGGTTTAGTATAGTATATATGGTTTAGTATAGTATAGTATATATGGTTTAGTATAGTATATATGGTTTAGTATAGTATAGTATATATGGTTTAGTATAGTATATATGGTTTAGTATAGTATATATGGTTTAGTATAGTATAGTATATATGGTTTAGTATAGTGTAATATCGGCTGTATGGAGATGCAAGACGGATCCAAAGGGAAATTTACGGAGAGAAGGGACGGAGGGAAATGCGGATTACAATGAGTGCTATTTCAGCACCATGGTCAGTTACATGGATTTATCATTAAAACAGTGACCTGCTGATATTTAATCAAAACTAGTGCTGATATGTGTGTGTGCATATTTGACCAATTCTTTGCTATTAAACACGTAGGCCCTAAGGCAGACTGAACTAGCCGGGCGGGAAACCAAATATAGAAGGCTACTGACAGTTTGACATTCAGTGATTCTGGAGGACCATACAGCCACACAGCCAAATAGGCTATACAATATAACCACACATAATCAACCCACACACAACAACAGACTACAAGTGTGCTAGCAATGGCCTGCCGTTGAAGCTGAGAGAGCGGCTGAGGGTGAGAGAGCGGCTACCCTCCCCTTTAGTATATACTGCACACTACTATCAAACACAACAATAACAGAAACACAAAAATAATATATAGTATGACTGCCAGTCGTGGTTATTCTGCAATAAGCTGGTTTCTGGTCTTGGAATGAGGAGGTAGACAGTGTACAGTGTAGCGTCCACTTACAGTCTGAAAAAAACTGACAAGAGATTCATTTAGCTTTTCATGATTTAGAGAATCAAAAAGAAAATGAGTGGTATCTTTGTGTGGTTAGGTGTGATTGTTATTATTTCCCGTGTTACAACCTGTCCGTAATTTCTTCTTCTTCTGTTGTTGTTTTTTTTTAATGGCAGTTGGTATACATAATAATCGTTGCATTACTGCCATCTGCTGGATGTCCGAATCTCTGACCTGGCAGACCCCCTCCTCTGACAGGGATAATCTCCCGCTGTGAGGAACATAATGTGAACAGCCAGGTCGGGAGAATCTCCAAAGTGGTCCTCCTGAAATGATCTCGATATTTTCAGGAGTGTAAATGTGAAAATGGCTTATGTCACGTTCAGTTCTTACGATTACTTTTTCATCTTCTCTTTGCACTTGTTAATGACACCTACCCCAAACGGTGTCAACTCCTGATGCTGCTGCTTAGAGGCATTGATCACTCCTCATACTTCATGGTGACTCTCATCCTCAGACTCTTTCACTGCAGAGTCACGCAAAGCACAGAAGGTCAAAGACGACAATCTGATACAATTATGCTTTTGTGAATTTCTCAAGAAATGAATTATTTATATGTGCTTGTGTCTGCACATCATGATACTGCTGATGTGGACTTTAAAATGTTTTCATACAAAGATCTGGAGGATTGCTCGAGGGTTTGAAAGGGTCTAATTTTAGAAAAGCTTTTTCCAATAAGACATTTAAAAAACACAAATGCACACCTATATCATTGCCAAAAGGACAGTTTAGAAATACAGGGGAGTTGTGAGCTTTTATAGAGCGCATCAAATCTGCATGGTCTCTAATGTCCAGCAGGGGGAGACTCCACTGGTTGCAAAGAAGTCTGAGACAATGAGCTTTTAATTTATCCCGTCAGTAAACATTTTTTCTGATGAGTTCATGGTCTCTAGCTCATGGTGTTCATTTTGTAGGTAATGGTCCCAGTTAGAGAAAGAAAAGACAATTAAATAAAAGGGTATGACTCACAGAAGCTGAGACCTTTAAAATGTTTGATCAGAATTCTGTTGTAAGAAAAATTCAATCTGAGGAGTCAACAGTATTTTTCATTGTTGTAAATCTGGTTTGAGGTCTTTTGAGCTTGCAAGAATCAGCACCCTCAAGTTAATATCACAGTTAGCATGATGCACTAATGCAACTTGTTAACTGATGCACGGACACATTTTCCAGGTCCTGCTCAGACATAAGTCCTTAAGTTCTTGATATGAAGACACCTCACTCTTGAGATTCACCAAATTATCCAATATGGCCACTTCTAGTCCTGAAAAAAGAAGACAACGAGAACAGCCGATGTGCAAATCGCATTTTTAAATGTGAGAGACATGATGGTGGAGAGTCAGAAATCTGGGAGAGAGAGAGAGAGAGAGAGAGAGAGAGAGATAGTACCCGGGCCGTCCTCTCTCTTGAGAAAGCCTCTGTACATGGGACACGCACTAACAGCACCACACCTTTGGATCATTTTGAACAAAGTAGATGATCAGTATCATACTGATCCCCATCTTTACTGTTTGGGGGGCTTTTTCTGCCTTTATTGTAGAGATAGGACAGTGGAAAGAGTCAGGAAGAGAGAGAGTGGGGAATGAGCCACAGGTCGGACTCGAACCCGGGCCTTGGGAACTACAGCCCCTGTACATGGGGTATTCGCACTTACCACTAGGCTAACAGCGCCCCATGTGGTATCAGCAAACATGATTGTATATGTGCAGTGAGGATCATGACTCAGGTGTTTTACACATGGCTAATCTTTATTTTACACAGAACAAACAGAATCAGCTGCATCCACAGACAGGACCGTGTGACCTCCTACACAGGACAAGAGGAGACAGAGAATCACAGGTTATTTCTTTATTCTTATATCGATTTGACATCTTCAAAATGGACAACAGTGCAGCGAAGAAAGTGTGAGACGAGACGACAGAAACACTCACATGTGGATGTGGTGCAGCTGCTTATTCCAGACCGTTCCTCACTTTGTACTCATGGACGTCTGTGCTGTGCTGCTTGAAGAGCTGCGGGGGGGAAACAGAGAAGGCATTGAAACGTTTACATCACAACGTTCTGGAAAATTCAACTGCAGCCCATCATACTCGGAAATTCTTCATCTGCCTTGCCGAGATCGTTACGGCCTCCTTAAACAAAACTAACTAAACCAAGGATTAAAAAAACACGGAGGCCGAAAACACATCAAAAGAGGGACGCCACGCGGGATGCAAAAGATTTAACACACTGGAGAGCACGGCCTAAAAGGAAAGATGGTAAGGTGCCGAGCCGACCATGCAAAGGGCCGTCACTCTTTTAACCTCTCCTCCTAAAAACTACCTCAGAGAACAAAAGAGTGAAAACAGGACTACCCGTGAAGTCCAGCCCAAACTAAAACAACAAAACCCAGCAATACGTTTTTAGGGACAAGAAGAAAAAGAAGAAAAAGCTGAAAGGAGAAACACAGGCTGCCTCCTCTCCGTGCTCCTCATAACCCCCCTCCTCGTCCCTGAGGACACGTGGCACTCAGCTGATCGGCGGCCAGAGGGAGGGGGGGAACCAGGGAGACCAAGAGAAAGACATCTCTTTCCCAAAGTAAGCTTAGGGGGGAAAGTATTTCTGGGCTCAATGGCATCACATGTTGAAACAGCGGGTTCGGACACTGGAGACCTGGTCTACACGGTTGAGTTGTGGGGGCCAATAAGGGGCACTTATGTGGTGGGGTAGGTAGTAGAGTCATTACTGGAGGGTGGAAATGCTGTTTTGGTTTCAGTGGAAACTAAGGGTTGACTTATCAGTAGTAGGGCACAGGGGCAGAATCAGGACCGGTTTCTAGACTGAGCTCTTATCCTTTCATGAGGGCACGAGGGTCTTGTGTGTATTTTCATTTCAAACTGAAACAGAGGTTAGTGACTGGATGTAAAAAAAGGAGTATCCCAGAGAAACTGAGTCTATCAAATGAAAGGTGGGGAGGGGGTCACCTCTATGTGAAAAAGAGCTCAGACAAAGAGTGCAACATTTGAGGAATAATGTGTCTAGTTACATCTGCAAAGAATGGCAGGATTTCCTCGTCTACAGTACCTAGTATCATTCAAACATTCAGGGACTCTCTGTAAAAACAACGATTGTACGACTGTGCTCTTCTGTCTTTTATTTACACAGCATCCAAATCTATTTAGAAACAGGGTCGTGTTTAGGCGATACACTCGAATAAGAAGCGAGAGAGATTCGTGTGAAATGAGTCCGTTACTCACCAGGCCCCAGAGGAAAGCAGCTGATCCAAAGGCAAGACCAACTCGCAGCCAGTTAGGGTTGGCAAAGTCCGGCTTGGAGCTCGTGAACGCAGACCTGGATCCCACTGTCAAATCAAAAAAAGGGAAATCATTCAAAGAGGCATGAAGAGCTGCTTTGTACTTCAGTAAGAGTGCCAACGCGATATTAGAGTTACGATACCAGAACTTAAACTTCAATGTGATACCAATCAGACAATGTTGATTTCTATTTTAATACCATGGCAACAAAAATAGAAATCCTAGGTGCTAAATATTGGGAATGTTGTTGTTCTTAATTACAAAACAATGCAGACAAACTTGTGTTTTTTACTAAGTAGGACAGATATATCGACTTTCCAGAGATTGCATTGTTTTAAAACACACAGTATTGAAAAGGAGATTACCTTCATCATCCCCATCATTACTTTTTCTCGATATTTTTGCTATTTTGTTGTCAAATCAAGGATTAATTCATTCTGCAACCAGTATCAAGTGTTTCTCTACCGACTTCCTGATCAAACATGTCAATAAATATACAGTAGAAGTATAAATAAACAACGAGTAATCACTTTGCACTGAGGCATTTTGTTAAGAAACACATGAAAAGCAGGTTCTTCTCTATGACAGCAGGGCTACAGCTATGCTAAGCTAAGCTAAGGTCAGACCGCAGAATAAACACGCCGTCCCGATTACAAACACTCGTATTAAACACAAGTCTTTCCTCCTCACATTACGAACACATGGACATTATGCCTTCGTCGTACCTCTGCTGACTTGAACAGCTCGGTGAAATAACCGGTTGAAAGTCATTTTAGCTGAAGAGCAGTGGTGTCCGATCCTACCACTCTGCGATCGATTAAACACTCTGGAAGATCAGAGTAAAGGATCCCAGAGTCATCGATACGTCGCTTCAACACGCCTGGGACAGCATTCACAAACATTTCCTCAAGATAAAACTCAGGAAGATTCTTAATAAAGAAGTTGGGAAGTTCTTACGAATGTTCTGAAGTGTAATTCCTGATTGTTTCTTTATTTTCTCACTTACGAACTTCTCAGATGCTGTAGAGCAGACTTAAGCCCCGTTTCCACCACAGGTCCACAGAACTCAAAGGTTCAGGGGCTTCTCTTCAAGGAACTAAAAGGTTCCTGCCACCGCTGCCCGAAGTCCGGGGAAGATTATGTAAATCAGGCTGTATGACTTTGCAAATGGTGTCATTGATCAACAATGGAAAGTGGAGAGTGCTGTGTTTAGTGTGTCATTACAGGACAGAGGACTCTAATAAAATGTTCGAAGAATTAACAGATACCTCACTCCCCCCACACCTAAGAAACACTTTTTTAGAAAGATAAATTATATTAACCCCTGTGATGAATGTCTTGAAGTTATTATTGGGGGGAAAGGTATATTTCATGATTTTGACATTTAAACTTTAGAACATCTGATTTTTTATTTTTTTATTGTGAATACACAAGATCTTTGTAGGAATTTTAAAATTGGTCACCACCGATAGAATACAAAAGATGTGTTTTAATGGAGAATAAAAAAATAAAAAGTACAAGTCACACATTATTTTGGTCAAACCATTCAAACAGAAATGTAGATTCTTTCTGTAGAAGTCAAACCAGGTTTTTACCAAGTGGATAAACTTTAAATACACTTAGATTAAAACTAAACAAGTTTAAGAGATAGGGACCAACCATCAGTCCTGGGGGGACAGGACCTTCTTCATTGCCGCTCCCATCCCATCCCCACCTCACTTTCCACCTTCAAGAACTCACTTCAACATCGCCCACAACCACTAAAAATCTCAACTCTCATCCTCCTTCTCTGACAGGATTTCATCTTTGTTTTATTTTGTTGCTTTTCATTGTTAAGCCTCTTTGAGTATTTAGAAAAGCCCCATAAAGGTCTAATGCATTATTATTATTATTGATATAAAATAATAAAACATTTGACTTTAAGAGGCCTAATCAATGACATAAAATAGACCTCCCCTTCTTATCTTTGGAGGATGATATTACATAAAAAAATATATATTAATATTTTATTATGCACAGCTTTTTTTAAAAGCCTTTCTTGAGAGAAAACAAATCTAACAATCATTTAAAACTGAATTACGACCAGGGAGTTATGTGTAGTTTATCCTAGATTGCTTGGTTATGTTTTATTGACTTATTTATTTGTTACTGTTGTCCTTAAACCGTGCTTTTCATCTTGCCTGGCCCTTGTGGGTGTCATTACCCAAAGAGACCACACGAGGGTGCTAAGTCCTGATTGGTTTGTTGTCTCTGACTCCATCTGATGTCTTATTGTAAAAAGTATGCATGCTCTGGGTAGACTGTGGAATGGAGTTATCCTCTGGGATAAATACAGTTTTCCAAGTCTAAGAAAGCCATGAAATAAAAGGAAATACATTATTATCATTATTATTAATTACATAGGAAAACATTAAACATTTTAAATCAAAATTCAACGAGAGACTTGATAAATATTGAGATTTTATATGTTTGAATAATCTAGAAACAAAGATAACTCATTCAGAAATTAAAAAATGAGCAAATGAATGCGGGGTCAAATGCTGCATTCAGGTGCTCCTCGGAAAGTTGAAAATATTTATTTTTTGTGTTGAGTGTTTAAATTATTAAACACGAACTCCAACTTTTTGTTTCAGCTTTTCAAAAACAATGAACTCTTTATTGACCTTCATTTTAGATTTGTTTATTTTTTTATTTGTTGGGATCCTCATTTAGTCCATGGGCCAGACCAGATTCTGTGACCAATCGAGGTAGCAAAACTAAGTCAGAATTTTTGAAAATGTCCACGTCTGTAGAAAATATTTTGGTATGATGACTCTCCTGAGTGACAGCTGAGTCACAGTAACTAGCTCTTGAAGTCTCCTTCCTTTCTTTCGTTCTTTCTTTCTTTATTCATTTCTTTATTTCTTCCTTCCTTCCTTTATTTATTTATATAGTTATCTATTTTGTATTTATATAGTTTATTTCATTCATCGTCCAAACAAAACAATTAAATAGAAACAAAAATCTCAAATCTGGAATGAGGAGCAGAAATAACAATGATCTTATATAATGTACCCCTCTTTCAGTGTTTCTTATTGAGGAAGAACTTCAAATACACTAAAAATAACTGAACTGAACCAGCGGGAAACTCATATTTCCGATTATTCCGACAGCCCCTGAACGCAGGGTCAGCGAGCAGCCTGACCCGGAGGAGAAGCGCGTCGGCCATTTTCCTCGGAAGGGGGCCTCGGCTTCAACACGTGAGAGAGAGGAGCCCGAAGAGACTGAAACAGTCCAGCATCTCTGACTCCGAGAGGATATCCTTCATGTGTGGACCGGCAGAGGCATAGAAAGCCAGCACAATGCCCACAATCACTCTACCGCCGAAGGAGAACGCACTCTTCAAGAGGATCCTGGTAGGGAGATGACGTTAGCATGCGGCTAATGCTAGTTTGTGAAGTAGCCGTCAGAGCAGGTAGCTAGGAGGTAACCAAAAGATTCAGTACTCCAAACGCCCTGTAACACCCACGTCTCTTTGATATACTAGTAGAAGTCATTCACAAACGGAACAGTTGCCTGGCAACCAGTAATGCGGTGTAGTATGTGGCCCTGTAACACGTCCAAAGTGTATCAATGACAAAGCTCCTCGACACACCTGACCGGGCTTCATAGTTCATATCCCCGTATCATAAAGGTATTTGATGGAACTGTCTGAACTTTATCAACATTTGTATTAAGGTGGTCTAAAAGTTCGTTACTTTTCGATACAGTGCGTTTAACATCATTTAAAACCTGTTTATTTTATTGTCGAAAAGTACAGAAACTTAAAAAAACATCTGTATCATCAGACAGGTGTGTCAGAGAGAATTGAATACATGAAAAAAAAAATGCAGACAAACTCATGCACAGCTCCCAGCTCCTGCAGCCACATGTCCGATGTGTCCTGGGTCAAGATGTTTAATAAGTTGCTCCTGCTGCTTCGTTGGTGGTGAGAGAATGTGGATGGGATTAGTTGCTTCTGATGGTCTCACTACACAGCAGCCTCTACCATCAGTGTGTGAATGTGTAGGTGTGACCTGCGGGATAAAAGAGCTTTGAGTAGTCAGAAGACCAAAAGTCCATTTACCATTAATTTTTTTTTCAGCTTTGTTGTTGCCAATGTTTTTGTGCAATTAAGACAGCAATTATTGGGGGCACAGGTGGCCTAGTGGAGAGGCTTGGTCCTTGAGGGCTGGCGGTCCTGTGGCTCCTTTCCTGTCTGTTGTTCCCCTCTCTCTCTGTCTACCCTCTGCCCTGTCCTTACAAGAAAGGCATAAAAACCCCAATAATACATCTTAAAAAAAGAGTCAGCAATTATTGTTAATTAAAACCAACAAATGACCCATTATGAGTCCCTCTGACTTTTATTTTTATCGCCCTGGTATCAAAAAAGATATCGATATCGTCTGGATTTATCTTATCTTTGTTCATCATTCTGGTAGTGGGACGTCCTTATGTGGGATAATTGTCGAATACATTAAAGAATACAAATGTTTTTAAATCAACTTAATATTACAATACTGTGCAGATGTTATTTCCCCCTCCCCCTCCATTGTTTCATAGAACACAAATAATCCTCCCGGGGGCTCACTGTGCCCGTCGCCTGTCAGTCATGGAGATATGTGAATATATTGTAGGGTATGTTCCCCGTGTCTCCACTAGAGGGGGCTCCTGTCTACACTGAGCCGGGCACATTCCTCTGATCCCTTGTCTGATCACATCTGCTCCATTTATTTTTCAGATCTTAGTGTTGACATGTTAACTGGCCATAGATGTCATTTTTGCTGCATGTGTGTCTTTGCTCGTGGCAGAAACTCTCTTCATACACTTCCACGAGCCTCTGTGAGGGTCAGTGCAGAACGGCAGGCTGTCGGCCCTCAGATGTCTGATCTTAAGTCTGCTTTGTCTTTTCTGTTTTGCAGAGATGTTACGAGCACAAGCAGTACAGAAACGGCCTGAAGTTCTGCAAACAGATCCTGGGCAACCCGAAGTTTGCTGAACATGGAGGTAAGACACACAAAGCAAGCAGGAGTCTGAGGAATGCCGTGCTGCATCACTGTCAGTCTGATCCTCCTATTTTCAGTGAGGCTGGGGGAAAAGGCATAACGTAGGGTCACAATAACCTTTTTCTGTTTTCCTTATTTATCCTGATTTAAAGAGAAAATACTGCTGGTTTGACGAGTATCCTGATGACGAGCCGGGAGAAAACTTTAGGGTCAAAAGTTCAGCTTTCGATATAGTTCATAAACTTAACAAGCTGAGTAATGCCCGGAGGTCTCTGACTCTCAGAATCAAGCAGACCAGCTGATCAAACCAGATTAGAGATCAGCCGTGTTTCAGTCGTTACTCCCAGACGTCCCACGATTAAAATCTTCATCTAATTAAATCAGACAGTTAAAAGCATCAGAATGTAAAAGGTGACAGTGGTGAGACGTGCAGAGTAACCCGACCTCTGTGGGCTCATGAACGTCTCGTGTCTTTGTGTCACTGCTTTGTTTCCGTTCATGTTTTGTTTGTGTTCCAGAGACGCTGGCCATGAAGGGTTTAACCCTCAACTGTCTGGGCAAGAAGGAGGAGGCCTACGAGCTGGTGAGGCGAGGCCTACGCAACGACCTCAAGAGCCACGTCTGTATCCTTCTGCCACAGCGAAGTCATGTTGTTAACCCTCGTTTTCACACGCTTCATGTCCTCGCATTCTCAGCTCCAGCTGTGTCTGGATTATGTGTTTAACTTTCTTAATATCAAGGGGAGGGAAGGACTTACTTAAAGTATAACCACCTGATGACAGTAGACTGCTTCCTGTTTGTGATTTGATATATGCTGCTAACTCTGCCCCTTTCATGTGAATGCACTACTCTGGGTAAACTCATCAGGTTGATCAGCCTCGTGTGACCTCTCAGTCTCTCCTTTGTTAGAGTCAGTGAAGCCGGTTTATCTAAAGACCCCTTGGGCATGTAGATCTGTAGTAAAGGCGTCTGGTCGGGGCGTCTCTGTGTGTTTGTTTCCTGAACGTTCTCGTTCTCTCAGGCTGGCATGTGTATGGCCTGCTGCAGCGCTCAGACAAAAAGTACGACGAGGCCATCAAGTGTTACCGCAACGCCCTAAAGTGGGACAAGGACAACCTGCAGATCCTGCGGGACCTCTCCCTGCTGCAGATCCAGATGAGAGACCTGGAGGGATACAGGGTGAGGGGTTTCACTCATTTCACTGTCTGGGTGGATGAGGGGGGCCGAGGGCGGTGCAGGGTAGGGTTGTCATGGTAACAGAATGTTAAAAAATCAAACGGGTATCCATACCTGTTTTGATTCCACGGCGAGGCATCAAATATTGGACACTGTCTGAATTGCACAAAAACATTGGCAACGTTTTTGTTCAATTCAGACCGTGTGCCGGAGTTTGCTGTACCGATTTGACCTTTAACCTTCCTCTGACGAGAAGTCACGCAGAAGCTACAGTTTCATATCCGTCTTTAAACCTGGACATTAACTTCACATTAAACCTTCAGTCAGTTTACATTAAAATTGTTGACCTCTGTGTTTTTGTGCTGTGGCGCTCTCCTCCTTGTCCTCCAGGAGACCCGGTACCAGCTGCTGCAGCTGCGTCCAGCCCAGCGAGCCTCGTGGATCGGGTACGCCGTCGCCTATCACCTGCTCGAGGACTTTGAGATGGCTGCCAAGATTGTCGAGGAGTTCCGCAAAACACAACAAGTAGGTAAAATGAATAAGGAACCACTCGACAGAGCTGTAAGGGGTTCATTTATAAGCAACTTTAAAATCCGATGAGACGTAGACGGAGGAACATCACAGGTGCATCGACCTTTTCACGTCGTTCTAGACGGCTTTTAAACGTTACGGGACGTTACGGGATGAGGTCAGCGGGAGACTTGGGGTTCATTTAGATTACTTCTTCTCCTCTTAAGGACACACACGACAAAGTTTGACTTACTACAGATATGCACCATCTTAGTATTATTTCATCAAACTCAAAGGTAGAGTCAGTAAAAATGATCGTTGCTTTGACTCCTGGGCTCATCCTCACCAAAATCCCACGCCCACTTTAGGGTTAGCGTGTGCTTGTAGTGACATCGCCAGCTACCTGAGAACATTACGCTAACACAAGCTAACCGTCAGCGTCTGTTTGGCACCTGCCTGTCCAACAGTAAGCAGGCCAACTCCACATCACTCCTCTCCCAAGCTGCTCATTAAAGAGTAACTAAACCCTAAAACCACTTTTTTCAACTCTAAACCTCTGTGTTTGAGTATTAAGTAGTGTTATGGATCAATCCAAGTCCCAATCTCGACATTTGAGTACAAAGTATTGAAATTTGAAATATTGTGTTAGAAATGTGCATAGTGCCCTTCAGTTTGAAAAACTCTAACAGCTGTGTGGAGTACAGTACTACGTAGGAGTGAATTACTACGTCACCAAACCTATAAAAGCCTCGTCACCCGACTTGGCGAACTGTGGGGAGTCAAGTGTATGTGTGTATTTGTGTGTGTGGGGCAAACATTGTATCATGTTGCGGTTGATAACGGCGCGAAAGGAGTGAGTAGATTTAGGCTTTATGTGATTTTTTGATCCAGCAGATGTCGCCCTTGAGCACCAGCATGAAACCAAAACAACTTGCGGTGCATTGTTGTGTTAGCATGCTAATGCTAGCGATCTTTATTATGCTCGTATCTTCACACTGCATGTAAATTTACCTGAAATGAGCGTGATCTAGAAACACAGTTAAGCAGTGAGTACAGTATGTTATTCTTCTTTTCTCTAGTCCCTCAATTAAACAACTTTTATACGCGAGGGGAGGAGTCAGCCGGCCGTCCCGACAATGTAAACAAACTGAAGATAGGACTCTGAAAGCATCACAGACAGTGGGACTGGGGTGTTACACCCATTGTAGACAGTCATGACTCACAGAGTTATTTTCAGAGGATATACTTGATTTCAATTACATTTAAGTGTAAAAAATCACATAGAAAGCCTTTAATGAAGTCCCGATAACGGGTAAAAGCCAACCCAAGGTTTAACCTCGTTTTGGAATGAGCTTTATCCACCTGGGATTTCCCCTCACTCTGATTATATTTTCTCTTCTTTGTCGCTACGTCCACATCTGCAATATTTTCCGGTCTGACTAGTGTCCATTTGTTGAATTTAATCCTATGCGCTGTCAGTTGCTGGGGGAAGTGTCCTCTCCCCACCCAGACAAGTCCCATGCCAACCAACATAACATGAAAATACAGACAGAGGACAGGCTCTCTGCAGACACAGTCACCACCACACACGTATGGAGGCACATTTTTTAATACAAACATGCTACTGACTATCTTTAAGATTTGTCAATGCAATAAAATGTAAAGAGAATCAGTTTGTTTTTCAGGCTCGTAGCACTGAAGAAATCCAAAGTGAAGCCTCTAAGTGTAACTTAGTATTTACAGTTAAAGTGAGACTCACCTGAAACAGATGAAGAGGCGCTCCTCTGGGGTAATGAACAGTGATTCATTTGTAGACATATCTGGAGGTAACATATCTATTTCACTTTGCTTTTCATCTGAACACGCGGTCACGTCTCAAGTAGCCCATCGGACAGGAAGCAATGCAGTGCTCAGAAAAGGAACTATAGGCTGGAAGTCATATGTAATGAACTCTTCAGAATTACAGAGAAGGTGACCATCGTCCTCAGAGTCTCGTATCCTGTCAGACGATACCTGATGAGTTCTGAGCTTTTACAAAGTGTGTTCTTGTTACGATCTGTGCCTGCAGCAGCGATGGCAGTGAATCAAACGAGTGATGTTGTTGTCTGAGTGTTTATGATGTTTAACAAGGAAAGCATTGATCCATCTCTCTCGTGTGTCTGTGTGTGTCTGTGTCTGTGTGTGTAGACGTCTCCAGACAAGGTGGACTACGAGTACAGTGAACTACTGCTGTATCAGAACCAGGTTCTGAGGGAGGCCGGTCTGCACAAAGAGGCCCTCGATCACCTCAACGACTACGAGAAACAGATCTGTGACAAACTGGCTGTGGAGGAGACCAGAGGTGGGTAGATGATGGACTGTATGGAAAGGTGGCCGACATGATAAACGTTAACAGGACAGGATTAAAAAGGACTCCTTAGAATCAAAGAATACATGTGACCACTTAAAAAAAAGAAAGAAGGAAAGTGGTTTTGTGAGACAGGTTGTATTTTCACATGTTTGATAGAAGCATGGACAATTATTCCAAATCATCTTTAGACCATCCTGCAGCATTTTTACTTGCTGTGTGTGTGTGTGTGTGTGTGTGTGTGTGTGTGTGTGTGTGTGTGTGTGTGTGTGTGTGTGTGTGTGTGTGTGTGTGTGTGTGTGTGTGTGTGTGTGTGTGTGTGTGTGTGTGTGTGTGTGTGTGTGTGTGTGTGTGTGTGTGTGTGTGTGTGTGTGTGTGTGTGTGTGTGTGTGTGTGTGTGTGTGTGTGTGTGTGTGTGTGTGTGTGTGTGTGTGTGTGTGTGTGTGTGTGTGTGTGTGTGTGTGTGTGTGTGTGTGTGTGTGTGTGTGTAGGAGAGCTGCTACTGAACCTGGACAGGCCTGAGGAGGCGTGTGAGGTCTACAGTGGACTCCAGGAGAGGAACCCTGAGAACTGGGCCTACTACCAAGGACTGGAAAAGGCCTTAAAGCCAGGTGAGCACCATGAACACCTGTGTGCTGTGTTTTCTCACGTTCAAGTGAACAGTAGGGCTGTCTTATTTTCCATTAAAGTCAGTAAGAGTCTGTTGACAATCTGAGAGGTTCGACTTATTTTTTTTAATATTGTTGCCACAAACACAGGTCCATTAACTTGTTGGAGTCCAGCTCTCTTTTTATTCACAATACTACCTGCTTATGAGAGCGCCCGTTCAGAGCGCACAGACGTTCCTGATATAGAGTTCTGCACATGCTTGAGTCTGTTCAAGGCAGTGCTCGGCAGCCCGAACAGAACTCCATTACAGTAGTCCGGGCGGGAAGTGATGAAGGCGTGAATGAGAGTCTCAAACGGGGTCGGGGAGCGAGGGCCGGAGTTGTGGTTCTTGGGCCTCCATACCGCTCACCAACCACTAGGCTACTGCGACCCCAGAAATTTCTCGCTGCTCCATTTGCCATTCTACTGAGTTAAAGAGCTAGCATTAGCACTTAGCAGGGGGTGACTGATTAGACAAAAAAAAAACTTCTGAATCTATTTAAAATCTCAGAAGATAAGAATCTCGATTTTTACATATCAATTTTTTTCTAGTTTGTATTGACCCTATGTCTTAACACCAAAGCAGTGTGCTGCTGTCTGCAGAGAGACGAGTCTCCCCCATGTGGGTTTGCATCCCTTGAATGGCTCCCCTTTTAACGGGGCAACATTACTGTGTTCATTTACTGAGGTCAAGAGTGCATGCAAAGGTAAAGTTATGGTGAGTGCGCCGCCTGCTGGATCAAAATGCAAACTACTTCAGACTGCCTGATAGACTGTACATTTTGAATTTGAACGGCTCATTACAGGTCGAGTGTGAACTTTCTCCCCCAGGTGAGAGTGAACAGTCACTGCAATGAGATGGATTTTGCCCAGACAGCCTCCCTTAAAACTGACAGTCAGAAATAAGTGGCATTAACAATTTTAAACATCAAAATTCACAGACACAAGTGCTGCTGGGATAAAAACGGTCCTTGAGGTCGGTTCATTCTCTGCTGCTCTGTAAATGTTTTCCTGAAGGCAGGTAGGAGAACAGACTGTGTGTAGGTGGGAGGAGTCCTGTAGGATGTGTAATGACTTCCTCCTGCAGTCAGTGTTGTAAGTGTCCTGTGTCCTCAGCACAATGATCCAATGGAAGAAGCAACTTTAACTGCTCTCTTTATGAGTTTATGGTCCTGTGCTGTGAAGATAACGCACCAAACCAGTTTGCTCCCAGTAGCAATGCTTTCACTCGTTGCTCTGTAGAAACTGAAGAGTTCTTGTGGACATGCAGTTCCTCTTGAGACACCTTTGAAAAATTTCTTTACTTTTCACTAATTTTAAAACCCCAAACTGTGTTCTGTTCAGTGTTTGGATCATGCACCATCATCAGTATCTTGGATTTCTCTCCTGTCACCTCCTCTTCTTCTTTTTTTAAAATCTGTTTCAGACTCTTCTTTTTATTCTCACAGCAAACAAACCAACTTTAAATGAACTTCTTTCTGCAGTTTGATTCGACTACAGTTTGACATCCAGAGATGAGGGAAATAACAGACCTCAGAGTCCAGTATTCAAGTGTCAAAAACATTTTTTTCAAAATGTTTGGTCTTGTAGTGTCTGAATCCTTGTGTTTTGCTTCCTTGAATACTAAAATGCTCCTTTAAACTCCATGTGGCCAAACAAGGTACTGCAGTATCAGGGGGAGTAAAAGGTTTTTCGTTGAGCTGTTTTGGTCCTCACACCACCTGCCTGTCTCTCTCTCCAGGGAGTATAGAGGAGCGTCAGAAGATTTACGAGGACTCCTGGCTGAAGTTTCCTAAAGGCCTGGTTCCCCGAAGACTGCCTCTTAATTTCCTCACAGGTAAACCCCGCCCAGCCTGCAGCAGTGACACACACCGTGTATCGGCAGACTGAGTCACTATTAGGCCCCGTGTCCACCTGGCGTTTTCTCCGGGCAGAAAAGCGCTGGCTGTGCGCTAAGAAGTGTCTGCATGAAGCTGAGAAGAAAAGCGCTGCACGTCCATCCTGTCTCTATGACAACAGTCTGTTGACAACGGCCGCTGTATGACCGAGACGGCTCCGTTACTTTTTACTGCATGTTTTTTACACGGGGAATAGCATACATTTAAAAAGAGCGCCGGTGATGTCACAGCGCCCTGAAAAGTTGAAAGATTTTCAACTTCAGCACTGAGTGGCTGCACATAAACAGCAGAGCGCTTGTAAAAAAAAGACGCTGGGCGCTGTGCTTTTCATCCAGGCGGTCGCTATCTGCTGCGAATCGCTCTCCACTCATTGAAAACAATTTTGAAAAGATGATGGCGCTCAGAAAAAAAAAAGCTAGGTGGACACGGGGACTTAGAGAACTGCTGGACATTGAATGCAGAAAACAATTCTTTGGTTATTTGGAAATTCAAGTCTTCTTGTAGTTTGTCCAGCAGCTCTCTCTTAATAGTTTACACACTCTCCTCAGCAGCGTCTGCAGAACACAGAGCAGAGCATACAGCCCACGTTGAGCTGCCCAGATAAAAGCGATCTGTGAGGATTTACAAATGAAGCTGACATTTTCACAGTGCAAAGAGATGTTTCTTTCTGTTAAAATGTTCCCTGAGCGCACATTTCCAAAGCAGGTAACAAGATAACTGCTCACTGTTTCTGTAGTTTAGCTAACTGAGCTTACAGCTGAAGAGACTGAGCAGCTGTTGATTTCAAGAGGAGCTCACAGTGCTTCCACATTGAATGGATTCCATGTTCGACCGTAGCATCTTATATTGTTGTCACTGCAGCACAAACCTCACTCGGCTGTATCTTTACTGTGTGTTGTGCTGGTCAGGGGAGAAGTTTCGTGAATGTCTGGACAGCTACCTGAGGATGAACTTCAGTAAAGGCTGCCCGCCTGTCTTCACCACCCTCAAGTCCCTCTACACCAACAAAGAGAAGGTAAAGCAGGCTCTCATTTACACTCTGAGCTCCCTCCACTGACTCGCTCTGAGATGCTGTCCCTGTTGTATCGCCTGCCGCTGTGACTCAATCTGTGTTTGATGTTTAAGAACATGTGTTCATCTCCCCACACAGGTCACAATCATTGAAGAATTAGTAGTCGGCTTTGAAATGTGTCTAAAGAGCTGCCGAATGTTTAGTGAAAACGGTGAGTATCGTTTTAAACTCGCTTTCTTTTCCTTTGGCCTCAAATAATTTGTTAGACTACATCTACAGGCAGTACTCTGGAGCTGACTTGTGTAACATGTGTGCAGACGATGGGAAGGAGGAGCCCCCCACCACCCTGCTGTGGGTGCAGTATTTCCTGGCGCAGCACTTTGACTTCATAGACAAGCACGGCCTCGCTCTGGAGTACATCAACGCGGCCATCGACAGCACGCCAACGCTCATCGAGCTCTTCCTCATCAAGGCCAAGATCTACAAGGTTTGTATACACTCTGCATGAAGCAATAACATCACATTGGTGAGGTTCCTCTATTTTTTTTTTTAACCCTTTGACCAATGGCATTAAGTGGTCAAAATTCCATCAATCACTGATTGGTTAAACAGTTAATTACTAACATTCCTAACCAAGATCATTTACCTGTCTGTTCGTCTTCTTCTTCTCTGCATGTTGCAGCACGCAGGTAACATAAAGGAAGCAGCGCGGTGGATGGACGAGGCTCAAGCCCTGGACACGGCCGATCGCTTCATCAACTCCAAGTGTGCCAAGTACATGCTGAAGGCCGGCCTCATCAAGGAAGCCGAGGAGATGTGCTCCAAGTTCACACGGGTAAGAGACAGAAGCTCCTTTAACAACACAACTGAGAGGAAAGCCTGCTTATAGTTGTGGTGAGCAGATGCAACATCAGCCCTCCAGAAGTGCTGCAAAGCAACTTCAGGGTTAACTGAAAACACAGACTTCTTACTGGAGTAGATCGCCATGGTAACTTCTGCTAAACACCTTACCTGCTCCGGGTTGTGTTTGGGACAAGAGAACAACCTGCATTGATCTCCCCCTACTGACCAATCAGATCTCGTGATCACAGAGGTCTGTTGTGGGTCGGTAGACACTCAGGTTACACAAATATATATGTTCAAAAACACTAAGTGGATTTTTCATAATATGTCCCCTTTAATAAAAGCTGTGAGTTTACAGGGTGCAAACATTTGGCCTTCACGCTGTCATTGTGTGCGTGTGTGTGTTTTCAGGAGGGGACGTCTGCAGTGGAGAACCTGAACGAGATGCAGTGCATGTGGTTCCAGACGGAATGTGCCCTCGCCTACAAAGCCATGAACAAGCTCGGAGAAGCCCTGAAGAAGTGCCACGAGATCGAGAGGGTGAGCTTCTACTACTTTCACATCTGCTTTCTTAACTGTCCGATTGGCAACTTGAGAAGCGCCTGGGTTCAGATCAAGTGAAGTGACATTCATCCATCCAGGATAAAAAAAAAAAGTAATTTCTTTGTTAATTATATCCCCTGGAGTCTGCATCGCCTGCTCACCTGTCTCATCTTCACCGTAAATAGTAAGTTACACAGAGGCGTCACTCTGGATCACTTCAGCGGTATGAAACCCAAGAACCCAAGTTAGCTGAAATCAAGCTCTTTGCTGTAACGGTATTATATATCGTAGTATCTTGAAGTTTAAAGGGTTTTCACATTTAAACGCATGTTCAAGCGCTACAACTTCCCTTCTCTCCCTCAAACAATTCTGAACTCGTGTCTGTGCATAAGATCAGAGAGAGATGCTTTTATAGATCTCCTTTTGGTCCAGGTCCTGAGTTGTGTTAAGCTGCTTCTACAAACGCCCCATTTCCTGATAATCACTATTCATAATAAAAGCATTTGAACAAAATAGAAACTGGGAACTATTCAGGAGAGCATGTCAGATTTAAAGTGTTGATCATCAAAATAACTGAGCGGAAGCAGAGCCACAATCAGCTGCGTGATTTCTCTGAATCAGAAGAATCTGTTATTTTATGAAAAGCCAAAACATGCCAGGTGAAGTCTTCTAACAGCAGCACATCTAAACACTGGTTCATTCCCCTCTCCTCCTCCTCCTCAGCATTTTGTGGAGATCACAGACGACCAGTTCGACTTTCACACGTACTGCATGCGGAAGATGACGTTGCGCTCCTACGTGGATCTGCTAAAGCTGGAGGACGTCCTGCGGCAGCATCCGTTCTACTTCAAAGCTGCTCGGACCGCCATCCAGATCTACCTGGCGCTGCACGACAAACCTCTGACAGACGACAGCAAGGAGAGCAAGGCTGACGCCGGCAAGTCTGTGTGTGTTTGTTGTTTGTCCAACAGAGGGCGCTCTGACTCGATGGTTTACATTCCTCTCAGCACACAGAGCATCACAGCTGAGCAGAGCACTGGAACTAATAATGAAAGATAATCAGTGCTTTAACTCTTCTCATCTGTCAGGCTGTGATAGTCTTTACCTTTTTGCCTTCTGTAGAAAATCTGACGGACAAAGAGCTGAAGAAACTGCGCAACAAACAGCGACGAGCCCAGAAGAAGGCGCAGCTGGAGGAGGAGAAGAAGAATGCAGAGAAGGAGAAACAGCTGAAGAACCAGAAGAAGAAGAAGGAGGATGATGACGAGGAGATAGGCGGGCCGAAGGAGGAGCTAATACCAGACAAACTGTCCAAGGTGTGCTCATAACTTCATCTGTAGAGGTTATCGTTCCATTTGAACCCGATCGAGTTTGACAACTGTTTTGTTCTTTCACAGCCGGAGAATCCTCTGGAGGAGGCTGTGAAGTTCCTGATCCCCCTGAAGAACTTGGTGCGCAACCAGATCGAGACTCACCTCCTGGCCTTCGAGATCTACTTCAGGAAAGGTGAGACTGACTCTTCCAGCATGAAACCACGCCTCACACACATTTCACAAATCAGAAGTCTCAACTCTTCATTTTCATTCCTGCAGAGAAGTACCTTCTGATGCTGCAGTCGATAAAGAGGGCCGTGGCCATCGAGCCGTCCCACCCGTGGCTGCACCAGTGTCTGGTGCGCTTCTTCAAAGGAGGTGAGTGTAAGCCGCATCAGGTGTATGTTTCAAAGTGACGTGAAAGGCAGCTGTTATACAGTCAACTCTATCAGCTGGAGGCTTTTATTTTCAATAGATCTTCAGACCTCCCTGCAGCTGAACCTCCACTCGCTGTGCAGAGTGTGGTTACACATCGCTCCGGTCAAAGGTTATATCCCAGTTTAACCTGACGCAGCCAAATACAACTTCATCTCCATTTCCTAGATCTGAATACTGCTGCCCAAGGAGATACTGTCCGTCTACTGTGCTGGTTTACATCCAGGCAGTTTGGAGAGCCCTTTAATGGGAGCGACAGCCCCGACAAGTGCGAGGCAGCTGCTGTTAACATTGAATCAGCATTACGAGTCTGAGCTGATGAAGGGATTAATAAATAGTTTAACACACCTGAATTATGGTGAAAACGAGCGAGACGAGTGCGAGTGCTCTGTTAGTCCTGGAGCAGCCGGCCAGCGGGGGAATGGGGAGGGGGGACTTAAGCATGGTACGGGACAACAGGGTCTAATGTGAGTGTCCTTAAGCATTTTCAACAGAACTGAAGCAAAATAATCATATTTGTGCATCATTTTACAATTTAAAATCATAAACTCAGCTTTGTAATTCATTTGCAATCTCTCTCTGTGTGTGTGTGTGTGTGTGTGTGTGTGTGTGTGTGTGTGTGTGTGTGTGTGTGTGTGTGTGTGTGTGTGTGTGTGTGTGTGTGTGTGTGTGTGTGTGTGTGTGTGTGTGTGTGTGTGTGTGTGTGTGTGTGTGTGTGTGTGTGTGTGTGTGTGTGTGTGTGTGTGTGTGTGTGTGTGTGTGTGTGTGTGTGTGTGTGTGTGTGTGTGTGTGTGTGTGTGTGTGTGTGTGTGTGTGTGTGTGTGTGTGTGTGTGTGTGTGTGTGTGTGTGTGTGTGTGTGTGTGTGTGTGTGTGTGTGTGTGTGTGTGTGTGTGTGTGTGTGTGTGTGTGTGTGTGTGTGTGTGTGTGTGTGTGTGTGTGTGTGTGTGTGTGTGTGTGTGTGTGTGTGTAGTGAGTGACAGCGCTGACTTGGCCGAGGCGGTGAGGACAGTTTTGAAGCAGGAGATCTCCAGACTGTTTGGAGAGAGCAACCCAGACAGCTTCAACAAGAACTACCTGAGCCAACACTCCAACTCCATCCCACACCGACTGGCTGGTACGCTGCCGGCAGACACACACACACGTACACACGTTTAGAAAGGTCATACCAAAAGCAAAGTGATCACTCCCTCCACAACTCACGGCTCCACCAGCTGGCTCCAAACGTGAAGGATGTCGACGCCGATATCAGGGTCTTTCTACACTTTTCAGTCAGATGTAATTTCCTGAATGAATCATACGCTTTAATCAACTTTTGTGGGTCTAAATTGAAGCTGATTAACACATCATCAAACAACCCAACTAAATAAAGCCGTTTTCACATCTGCCCTCCTGAAAGTTTCAGACAGTCTATGCAATGTGCATTCACACATACAGCTCCTCCTGGGGATATCAGGAGTTTTCAGGAGTGTGAAAGCCCTATAACAGTTTTCACCTGACTGGAAAGCCAAGTGTCTGAAAGTGTTTTAATGAGAAACAAGCTGTAGTCTGAGTCTCTGTCTTGTTCCTGCAGCTGCTAAGATGATGGTCTATCTGCAGCCTTCCTCTGATAAGATGGCCTGTGAGATCGCTACAGCGCTGGACGAGTCTCTGTCTGGAAAAAGCCTCCAGGTGTGTGATGAATTACATAAACCTCAGACACTTGTACTCGGTGTGTGTGTGTGTGTGTGTGTGTGTGTGTGTGTGTGTGTGTGTGTGTAAACTAGACACAGCCTGTGAAGTCTTGTTATTTTGTTTTCACTCATTGAAAATGTTTTTGATCTATTTAATTTGATTCTGTTAGTTGTTGCTAACAATAGTAGTGTGTGTGTGTGTCTCTGTTTGTGTGTGTGTGGGTCTCTCTGTTTGTGTGTGTGTGTGTGTCTCTGTGTGTGGGTCTCTCTGTTTGTGTGTCTCTGTGTGTGTGCGTGTGTGTGTCTCTCTGTTTGTGTCTCTGTGCGTGTGTGTGTGTCCTGCAGATCTGTACTGAGGTGCTGGATGCCCTGCGTGACGGCCAGCTGGGCGAGGAACAGCAGAAGGCGGCCGAGGCCTACCGAGCCGCCTGCCACAAGCTCTTCCCTTATAGCTTGTCATTCATGCCCCCTGGTTACCATGACAACAGTAACACAATCAGTGCCAATGGCGACCTGTCGGCGGGAGAGCACGATGACATGTCAAACGAGATGTGAGCTCTGACGAGAGGAGGAGGTGGGAACATGCTGCCAGACGCCTTAGTCCGCCAACACACCCAGTCCCCCCATCCTCCTCGTCGTCGTCCTCCTGCTCCTCATCCTCTTCCTCCCCCTTCTCATCCTCCCTCCTCAAACCCACGGCTAAGGCTGCGTTGAGTCCCCGTCCCCCCCCCCCCCCCACATTGCACTGATCTGGATGGACTGAGCGCCACAGGACGGACAGGAAAGGGAGCTGGCATATGCAGGAAGACAGACTTTTTTAAACGTTTAAAAAAAAAAAAAAATGCCCCGCAGATGTTCTGTCCCTGAAAACAAAACCAGATAAATACAGTATGAGGAGGCAGAGAGGATTCTGGGAGAAGACATTGGCCGGCTGAGATGGCTTCTGTAAACACAGTCCAGGTTTTCTAAGACTCCTGTGTTTTCTTGAAGGTTCATCTGCTTCTCACGTTTTTAAAAGTAATTTATATATTACAAACTGACAAATGGATTAATAAAAACAATGTTTGCTAAACAAAAGCGTACCATTGTGATGGTGCTGTTGGGTGGGGGTGTTGTTTCTACATTTCAGTTAACCGCCTCTTCTTTGTCAACCACCGAGGAGCTCTTGAACCCTGGTGAGATTAAAAAAAGGTTTTCACACAGGGTTTGTTAGGAGTTTCTGCATGTGATCCATGCAGAGCGAGCTAGATGAAATAAACAGTGACAGTACTCAACAGTGTTAAAGAAAAGCTGTCTGCATGTCCACACCACACACACTGTACGTTTAAGTGCACAGTAAGGACGAGCTACAGTTACAGCTTGATTAGGCTGTTTCATTAGAACCCTGTCCTTGTCCCAGTACACATGCTCCGAGGAAGAATCCATTTATTAACGGGAATCACTGACTCCTCTACAACAGGTGGTGAGATGCCTCCTTTCAGCTAGTTATTGTTAGACCTTCATCCAGTTGATCTGGCTTGCACGTTAGCAAACAGCAAAGTGGTGGTTGTATGTGGAACGCTGAAAAGACGTGGACATCTCCACAACTCTGTTCATTACATACATGCTCTACTCTTTCAAATGTAAATGCAATGCTCACCATTCCTCGAGCTCAGTGGACTGACTCCTTAATGAATAATCTTGACCCTGAATTTCTGACATGTTTCAACAAATCAGATTTAGTTCATGAAAACATTGTCCAGTTTGGACCTCAGATGGTACAAAACGTGACAGATCAAAGATACGGAAAAACATGTTTCAAAAGCACTTCATAGTCTTTATGACGGAATTAATTTATTAAGATATTATATCTTTATTTAACCTCAGAGCACCAGTAAGTAATTAATATTACTTGTAGTAATTAATTAATCAGTCAGTTTCATATCTTGAAGGAAGTAATTCTAGAAATGTTTAAACCAGAAAAAACACAAAGTTCTGAATTTTATGTGTAAAATTTAATATAGAAATGGTAAACAATCAGGTATAAATAAAACAGATGAAGAATATGATTCTTAGGATCGGGATAATGCAATTATAACGTATGGTGACATATATTTAGTAACAGGATAAAACGTGGTATTGTTTGAATGACTTAATCAGCAAATTATCGAAGGAGAAAATGTTGATAAACAAATTTTGGGATTCTATTTGGATTTAAAGGAGCTCTGAATAGACACGACTCACGACCTAATATCTCAACACCAGCTTTGAACCAACACTCTTACTGTGAGGTGGTTAGGACTGGTCCCGTTTCAGTCTCAAACAAGTCGTCCCTTCCAGGACTACCAGAGAGGTCCACAAGCCAGAGTAGATGCCGCAGCAGCTGGGTCGGAGTATGCAGCTAGGATGGAGGTGGAATGGCAGTTCAGCTGTTGTGATTGTGTCATCATCAGCTCAAAGTGGATCCAACAGGACAAATATTAAAGTTTTAAAATTTCCAATTTAAATTAACCTGATGGCCATCTCGAGGAATCTAAATTAATTCTAAAAAGTGAAGAGCCAAGACTTTAGAGAAGGCTGAACTTTTATCAGCTGCAGGAGAGGGGTGCCGCCCAAGGGTTACTCCCACTCTGACCAGAGGAGATTTGTTTAAATTAAACCGAGTTTACTCAATAAGATTAAGAATAAGAATCTAAACATATATACGTCACCATACATTCATTTTGATATTATTTCTTTCAGATTCATGTTGAGATGAAAATCACACCATCTGGGAACATCCTCAGTTAATCCCAGCCTGTATGTGAACAAAAACATATTATACAGTCAACATTCTTAACAAGACATATTAATAAAGTATGAAAAGAAATTGGTGTCTTTAAATAACACCTTCTACAGTGGGTCTGGAAAGTATTCAGACCCCTTTACATTTTTCACTCTTTGTTTCATTGCAGCCATTTGCTAAAATCAAAAAAGTTCATTTTATTCTCATTAATGTACACTCAGCACCCCATCTTGACAGAAAAAAAAAACAGAAATGTAAATTTTTTTGCAAATTTATTAAAAAAGAAAAACTGAAATATCACATGGTCATAAGTATTCAGACCCTTTGCTCAGTATTGAGTAGAAGCACCCTTTTGAGCTAGTACAGCCATGAGTCTTCTTGGGAATGATGCAACAAGTTTTTCACACCTGGATTTGGGGATCCTCTGCCATTCTTCCTCTCCAGTTCTGTCAGGTTGGATGATGAACGTTGGTGGACAGCCATTTTCAGGTCTCTCCAGAGATGCTCAATTGGGTTTAGGTCAGGGCTCTGGCTGGGCCAGTCAAGAATGGTCACAGAGTTGTTCCGAAGCCACTCCTTTGTTATTTTAGCTGTGTGCTTAGGGTCATTGTCTTGTTGGAAGGTGAACCTTCGGCCCAGTCTGAGGTCCTGAGCACTCTGGAAGAGGTTTTCTTCCACGATATCTCTGTACTTGGCCGCATTCATCTTTCCTTCAATTGCAACCAGTCGTCCTGTCCCTGCAGCTGAAAAACACCCCCATAGCATGATGCTGCCACCACCATGTTTCACTGTTGGGATTGTATTGGGCAGGTGATGAGCAGTGCCTGGTTTTCTCCACACATACCGCTTAGAATTAAAGCCAAAAAGTTCAATCTTGGTCTCATCAGACCAGAGAATCTTCTCTCTCATAGTCTGGGAGTCCTTCATGTGTTTTTTGGCAAACTCTATGCGGGCTTTCATACGTCTTGCACTGAGGAGAGGCTTCCGTCGGGCCACTCTGCCATAAAGCCCCGACTGGTGGAGGGCTGCAGTGATAGTTGACTTTGTGGAACTTTCTCCCATCTCCCTACTGCATCTCTGGAACTCAGCCACAGTGATCTTTGGGTTCTTCTTTACCTCTCTCACCAAGGCTCTTCTCCCACGATTGCTCAGTTTGGCTGGACGGCCAGGTCTAGGAAGAGTTCTGGTCGTCCCAAACTTCTTCCATTTAAGGATTATGGAGGCCACTGTGCTCTTAGGAACCTTGAGTGCTGCAGAAATTCTTTTGTAACCTTGGCCAGATCTGTGCCTTCCCACAATTCTGTCTCTGAGCTCCTTGGGCAGTTCCTTCGACCTCATGATTCTCATTTGCTCTGACATGCGCTGTGAGCTGTAAGGTCTTATATAGACAGGTGTGTGCCTTTCCTAATCAAGTCCAATCAGTTTAATTAAACACAGCTGGACTCCAATGAAGGAGCAGAACCATCTCAAGGAGGATCAGAAGAAATGGACAGCATCTGAGTTAAATATGAGTGTCACAGCAAAGGGTCTGAATACTTATGACCATGTGATATTTCAGTTTTTCTTTTTTAATAAATTTGCAAAGATTTCTACATTTCTGTTTTTTTTCTGTCAAGATGGGGTGCTGAGTGTACATTAATGAGAAATAAAATGAACTTTTTTGATTTTAGCAAATGGCTGCAATGAAACAAAGAGTGAAAAATGTAAAGGGGTCTGAATACTTTCCAGACCCACTGTATATCTAATATCAAAGAGTATGCTTTATAACACGTCTAAATGTATAATTATGAAGGTTACGTATTCATGGATATTCTAACACTAGATGGCAATAGCGCTCCACGTCAAATTCCTATTAAAACTATATTAACTCTTATTTATATACTAAACATCAGATTTTGAGTTTAAAAATATGATTATAATACATTCAATGTGACGATTACAAATATCTAGATGAAGAAAGACATAAATGTTCATTTGATGCAGAATTGAAAGCTGTGGTTTAATTCAGTTCTTCAGCAGTCCTTCAACAGATGGTCAATTTTACGACTTTGCAGAGACTGGTTTCAGTCACAGTTCATGTCTTTGGGGTCAATTCGTAGATAGCAGAGTGTTCTGTTTCGGCTCGGTTGTTGACTCAAGGTGTTGTAAAAGTTTATAATATCCTGTCCTCCAGTCTGAGAGGGAGACTTAAATCATTAATCAGTTCCTTTGTTTCTTGGTAAAAAGTAACCAAGATGTTCTGAGTCCTGCAGAAAGAGAGGTTGTGAAATGTGGCTGCTAATATCGGCTACACAGATTTTCATTTTTCAGGCACACATTCATCCCCGACCCACAAAAAAATGGCTCTGCGACCCACCAGTTGAGAACTGCTCTAGCTTATGGTGACGTCCATAGCTGACTACAACGCGACTTCGCTATGCTACGCTCTTATGCAGTTCGGCTTCTGGGTCAAAGCCTGGCCCGGGAACTGTGGAGCATGTCAATGATTTTCTTTACCAGTTGCTTTTGCTGCCATTTGGCCAATGTGTCGACTTGACTCTCCTCTCATCATTTCAAATCTGCAGACGACGCTTCATGTTTATGTTTGTCACTGGTTGCCTGCTGCTGGTGTAATCCATTGATTGTATTTAGATATGGATGAAAAGAGAAGAATAAACATCCTCACAACGGGCACCTTGCACCAATGGTGACGTCATCAGGAGCCAAGACGTGAGCAGAAGGGATCTGGCACGTGGAGTTGATACACTGTGAGGTGAGTTTAGCTGAGTCAAACTAGCATGGCTATTCTGTTAGCTAATGTCTTTCGCAACAGGAGGCTCCACAGAAAGCTAACATTTTAATTGCTTAAAGAAGCAATATGTAACTCTGACACCTAGTGTTTAAAATGGGTACTGCAGTCTAAATTCTAAACATTGTAGAGAGCTGTCTCCCTAAAAACCCACTAAATTATTGTTTTAATCCACCATTTTATTCACATCCAAGAGGTTTACAATCAATCATACAACAGTTATAACTATTTCTGTAAGATGTACAAAATTAAAGTATAAACTTTGAACAAACCATGGAGCGTCTGATGTTCATAATTTATGAGTTCTTCAACATCTCAAGCTAAATGAATTTCTTTCAAACATGATAAAGACTTTGCAGCTTTGCAGGCCGTCACATATTCAAATGAGCTGCAGTTCTGTTTGAGTTCTACAATAAAATGATGACAGCAGGGTTTGGAAGGAGTCCATTTAGATTTGATCTTCCAAGAATTATGAGGTTTATAACCCCACTACATCCAGACATCACTTTCAAAAGTCTATTTACATCATCATAAAATTTATCTCATAGTAAATATAAAATGAAGAAAACAGCAAAAACACATATTGATTCCTCCACTGAACAACAAATGAAGACGATTCAGCAACAGAATTAAATGAACATGAAATAAGAATACGGCGGAGCGGGCTGAATCCATGAATTTATCAGGTTGTTAATAAAAAACTGTTATGTGTGTTATTCCCCATCAGTCCTCTTCCTCACACAGCAAATCAATAGACAAAGATTTCCTAAAGACACAACATAACCTGCCAGGTGTTGTCGTGTGTCAGTGTGAATGTGGGTGCTAAGTTTCATGTCATCGTTTCCCCTCACTGAGCTAGCAAACTATGACGCTTATGAACCGTGATGAGCGTTCAGTTTTTTAAGGACAGACCTGAAAACACCTTCCACAGAAAGTGGACAGCTTTCAGATGAAAACAGTAACAGAGTCAGAAAGGCATTTGACCTTTATGTTGCTGATTTCTGTGATAGAAAAAGTTAGAGAACAATCAAACACATAAAAAATATAAAGGTTTAAAATGATGAGAACTCCTCAGGGTGTAATCATATATCTCTCCTGATGGATGAACACATTTCTGGCATCTTATTTCTGTATTTCTGCCATAAATGGATTGAAATCAGCACATATAACTGACATATGGGTTTATAATTTAGCCTTTTTTAAAAATGATTTTCAAAGCTCATTCCCAGTAGCCTACATATCTTGTTCTTTACAATCAATGTATTCATTCAGATTCTGTTTGGAAGAGGACAACTGATGTCTGAAATAGTTTTCAGCCTTTACCACAAAATACAAAAGCATTGCAGAATTCTTCATCACCGTTGTTTCACTGCTACAGAGACGTTCAGTGGTATTATCTTCAGAGGATGTAGTTCATAATTATAAATGTATGGAAACAGCTTTTCAGTGAAAGTGTGTGTGAAGGTGTGTATGTGTGTGTTAGTGTCAGGATCAGAGAATGACAGCTTTCCTCTGTCCCAGTCCAGATTCACTCTGATCCTCTGAGGTCGTCTTCTCACTGACAGATCATTGTGTTCATCTGATGGGGTGTATGCTGTGTATTTATAATTGAAAAACTCTATTCTCCATAATCCAGAGTTTATGTCTCTCTTCCTGTCTGATGACTCCTCACACACACCAACTTCCCAGTTTGTGTTCTCTCCAACCTCGACGTCCCAGCTGTGAGTCCCTGAGTTGAAGCCCTCAGAGCTCAGAACAGACCAGCTGTCATCAATCCTCTCTGGATTATCAGGAAGCTGCTTCTCCTCTCCTCGTCTCACTCGGGTCAGATCTTCAGACAGGATGAGGTCTGAACTAGCAGAGTTTGGGTCCAGAATCACAGGACTGTAGGAGACCATGTTCTTCATCTTGTTCCAGATGTGGAAGCTCAGGTTGCCCAGATGTTTGGCCACATCTATCAGAGCTCCTGAGGACAGCTGTGGATCCTCCAGCAGGGGGCACTGCTTGACTTTTTCCACTGCAGCCTTGTAGTTTTTCAGGAATGAGACGTCTGCAGCTCTCAGCTTGTCCTCTGTGGCTCTGACTGTTTGTGAAAGAGCTGCTATCTCTGTGCTCAGAACCTCCATCTCCTCCTTCATCCTCTGACTCTTCTGCTTCTCTTCCTCCTTCAGTGAAAATATTCTGACCTCCTCTTCCTCTTCTAGAAACTGGTGAAGTTTCTTAAACTGCTCCTTTATCTGTCTCTCTGTGTTTGCAGCCTGGGCCTTGATGTGTTTTGCTGTTTCATTCCAGACTTTTTTGACCTCATGAAATCGCTTCAGTTTGTCCTTTAAGGGCTTCAGTGATTCCTGGAGCTCGTCCCTGAGATCTTGTGCAGCTTCATCGATGGGTCTGAATGTGTGGTTGGTGTGTTGTTTAGAGTCTCTGCAGACAAGACACGCTGGCTGCTGATGATCCAGACAGAACAGTCTGAGTTTCTCAGAGTGCAGACTGCAGAGATCCTCAGAGTCTGATGAAGCTCTCTGATCTCTCTGCAGTAAGAAGGCCTCACACATGTTCTTTAATGCCAAGTTAATAGGTGGTTCTGACCTCGAAGATCTTCTCTTACAGACTGGACACTCCTGGGCCTGCTTCTCTCTCCACCATCTCTGCAGACAGGCTTTACAGAAGCTGTGGCTACATGACAGAATCACAGGATGTTTGAAGATGTCACAGCAGACAGAACAGCACAGATCCTCCTCTGAACAAGAAGCCATTTTTCTCTGAGTGAAGCAAAACTCCCGACAGGTATGGACAGTTCAAACAGCACAAACAGGTCAGACTGCTGAGGTTCCTCCTCCACAGAGTCTCCTGTTACTTACTTTGACTCTTGTTTTTCTGAAGCTTCTTACAGAGTTCAGTCAGTAACTGGTTGAAGTGGCAGTATTCCAGTATTCCCAGTATTCCCACCTGAAGCTGTCGTCTCTTTTATTTCTCACAGTGAAAGTTATCGTCCGTGTGTGTGTTTCAGTGTGTGTGTGTGTGTTCACGGAGAGTGTTGAGTCATACAGGGTGGAGCTGTGTTTGTATGTTTCTGGTTTTAAAGTCTGATTGGATAATAATGTTGAAGCATTAAAGACACAGTGTTATAATTAGTGTTAAAGTGACAGTTGTCTTCTTTGGTTCTTCAACAGATAAACACAAATATCAAAAGCTGAGGGTTCAACTCATTTACTGCCAATTGGATCATTTCACAAAGTTTCAATAGCACATTATCTTTTGAGATTGTTTTCAGCACATCCAGGAAAAACTGCTTTCCTTTAATTTAACCTTTGGAGAAAGAATATGTGACACGTTTGAAGCTTGAAATGACTGTTTCTGTGATGTGACTTGAACGCAGCATGACACAGCTGCATACAGAAGCAAGCTGCCGTTTCAAGGCTTGATGATTATGTCTCTGTGACATTTAATCTTCAATATGAATGTTGCAGAAAAGGGGGACCAAGTGACCCGCCCTCTGTTCAGAAGTATAGTAACAGAGGCGGTACAGGGGAGCACAGCACTGTGTGTGTGGGCAGGGGCAGATTTAGTCATTGGGGGGCTAATGTAGTGGTTCTCAACTGATGGGTCGGGAGCCAAAAGTGGGTCCCAGAGCCTTTTTCAGTTGGTACTGAATGTGTATCTGAAAAAATGTTTTGTCTAAAAGGCTCGGTATTTAAATTTGAAGCATGTTTTGTTTTGTTCTGTTCCTTTGATCCGTCACATTCTTTGTACCTTCTGAAGTCCAAACTGCACAATTTTATATTCAATAAATCTGATTGGTTGAAAATCTTAGAAATTTGCCCATTCGGCCCATTGATTCTTCATGAAGGGGTTAGTATAGAGCCCCACAGAAATGAGTTCTAAAACCAGCAAGTAAGTTAGCATGTTAGCGCCATGGGGTCTAACGTCTAAAAGTCAATGTGGATTTTGAATGGGTTTGTGTTTAGACTCCTGAAATAAGGTCTGTGGTTAACACAAGCTGTAGAGATGTTGGTGTTTTGTTAGACCACATAAACTACGTTAGGTAATACATCCACTTGTAAATTTTGAAGTTTTTACACGTCTTTAAAAAGGCGATTGCTAACAAGTGGCTAAATGTGACTACAGTGGTTGTCGGGGACATTAAACGTCATCACGCCGGACACAGAGGGCGGGAACTCTCTCACTAGTCTGAGATGTCTCCTGTAGGTTTAATCTTTAGGTTAAGGCAAATATTAGGTTAGTAAACAATTTATTAAAGGAGCTATATGTAACTTTCTAAAATACTGCGTTTGTAGCGACACCGCAGGCCGTTAGCCGAACTGCACCAGTCGTCTGTCTCTTTCTAGTCTTGTTGTGGTCGTGCAGCTTTTACTGTTTAACTGTCGAGAGTGCTCCTCGTTCGTTGTTTTTGGAACTGCTTACATGTCTGTTATCATGACTCTCTTAATAATAATAATAAATTAGTGTGCTGGTGGAGGAGCTCAGACAGGTAGGGGGGAGCCAGGTTGTGAAGGGCTTTGTAGGTGAGGATGAGGAGTTTGAAGTTGATACGCTGGGGGATGGGGAGCCAGTGGAGGTCATGAAGGACGGGGGTGATGTGGTCTCTGGTGCGGGAGTGTGTGAGGAGACGAGCAGCGGAGTTTTGAATGTATTGAAGTTTCTTGAGTGCTTTGGATGGTGAACCGTAGAGGAGACTGTTGCAGTAGTCTAATCTGGAGGTGATGAAAGCGTGGGTGAGGGTCTTGGGTTAGGGTTATGAGCGGAGGCGGGCGATGTTACAGAGATGGAAAAAGGCTGTTTTGGTGATTTATTTTAGATGTGTTTGTCGTAGGAGAGGGTTTGGTTGAAGATGACACCAAGGTTACGGATGTGGGGGGAAGGGAGCACTGTAGAGCCATCGATGGAGAGGGAGAAGTTGTTGGTGGATTTGGGGCCGATGATAATGACTTCTGATTTGTCGCAGTTGAGCTTAAGAAAGTTGGTTTGGAGCCAGGATTTTATTTCAGTGATGCCGTCAGTGAGGATTGAGTGAGTGGCAGGAGTGATGGCTTTGGTGGCGATGTGGAGCTGGATGTCGTCGGCAAAGCAGTGAAACTGGAGTCCATGGCGGCGGATGATGTGACCAAGGGGGAGCATGTACATGATGAAGAGGAGGGGACCTAGTACTGAACCTTGGGGAACACCTTGGGAGAGAGGAGTAGCTGGGGATTTGCAGTGGTTAATGCTGATGAACTGGTATCTGTCAGAGAGGTATGATTTGAGCCAGGAGAGAGCAGTGTTGATGGTGACAAATGCTGCGCTTAGGTCCAGTAGGATGAGGATGTTGAGGTTTTCAAAATGGGGGTGACAGCATCGAGTTTGAGGGATAGTGGAAGAGGAAAGGGAGGAGTTAACTGTTGAGGTAATGAGTGGGGATAGGGTGGGAAGGCAGGACTTGACAAGACTGGAGGAGATGGGGTCCATCAATATGCACAAACGGCCCTCTATAGCCGGCTTTCGTCACCTCCTTCCTCGCCTGCTCAACCAACGGCCACAGTTTGTTCCTGGCGTCCTTGGTTCCTTGCATCAGTTCATTAAAGATCTTTATCCTCCTTTCAGTAAGCCAGGTTGATGTTCTGGTCCCTCCAGATCTTGTCCTTGGCCCTTTCTGAATAACCACAGTTCAGTATGCAGTGTGTACTTTTCAGTAGGGAGTTTCAGTAGACCGGACCCTCGTGGTCATTCAGTGGTCATTTTTTGGGTCCACCTCAGTAGACTGAACATTTCAGCATGGATACTAACTTCAGAGTTTTATGCAGTATGGCTGCATCCTTTCAGGAAATGAATTGTTATTTAACACCCACAATGCTGTGCGAAGTTAAACGTAAAACATTACTTCACCTGCGCCTCCAAATCAAAACAAACGAGAATGGATTAATTGGATAAATTTTTAATCTAGAGTTAAAGTCCCTACTGAAATCACTCCTTTTAATTAACAATAAAAAATGTAACAAATGTCTGAATTATTATAAAACCTTTCCCCCTCTATTTAAATAATGAATTCATTATTTATGTATGTGTCTTTATTGGTTTATTTGACTTTATATTACTGTCTTTCATTTGTACTTTCCTTTATGTACTGTATGATGTTTTATTATTTAATCTGTTTTTTACTTGATCTACATTGTGATATTGTTTGTTGTGTGCATTACTCTTCTTGAATAAACAATAAAAACAAACGAGGATGGATGCGGTCGGTTTGGGTGACGTAAATGACTTCACTACCTTACTGAATGAATCAGACAAAGTAGGAACAAATATCTGTCTACTGTGCGCACCTACTGAACAGACTAACAGTATCTAAATAGTGATAGCTTTTAATCTCCCTTAAAATGTTCTGGGTTTTTTTTGTTTTCTTTAAACAAAGCTGAAATGACCGGAGAGAAATTCTTATTATATATAATATTCTTATCTGACCGAGTTTTACATCCATACGTGCGTTTACATTTAAAATACAATTATTTTCATGTGCTTGCTTTAGATGTTTGAATCTAAATAAGTCTTAATTTAAGTTATCTGAAAAGAAGTTGGTGTTCTTATTCAATCTGTTTCTTATTTGACAAAATTAAAGTTATTCAGATGTTTAATTTTTATTCATTTAATAAATGAATGAAAATTAATTTCAAATATGAACGTTGTAGTTACATACTGACACCACCAGAGGGCATTAAACACCATGATTAGCAGATGTAAAGATATTACAGCGTAGGAGGGCTTCCTGTAGACTCTTTCAAAATAAAAGTAAAACTCGGGCGATGTAGTCAGAATATAATCACCTCCAATTTAAAATGTGCTGAAATCATGACACAGCTGAACTGATGAACCTGACTAATATTAATCATTTATGAAAGATGTTGGAGCTCAGGGTCATTATGGTGATGTTAATCTTTAAAGGTTTTGTAAAAAGTTTATGCTAATTGAATGACTTTTTTAAAAGGTCTAAAGAGCAGTGATAGTTTGAAAAGTGGGAGGTGTCAGAATAACATTTAGAAGTCAAATTGAAACGTTTGATCTTTAATAGAGGTGGGACAGCAGCTCAGGTAACTCAACTAACTGAATAACTTCAGCTCGATGTCGTTAAATCGATTTAAGTTTTGCGGTTAGTGTAATGCAGGTAGCTTTGTTGTCCTTCATGTCATCACAGAGACTGAAGTCACACAGACTTTTCTCTCACTGGTCGGAAAAACAAAACAAAAAACACATTACAGACATGTTTTATTGCACGAAGAAGTTTACTGTGACGTCTCCTCTGACTGTTTCCTCTTTAAACAACGCTGACAGAGTTTTGATCATTTTAACTTTCTGTCATGAAAGTACACTGCTGTTAACATGAGGTGACACAACATCAGACCTGATATCAACAGAATATCACCCGACTTCACCCATCCCCAGTCCTGTCTACACCCCTCCTCAGCACAGTCTTCACCCCTCCCCAGTCCAGTCTTCACCCCTCCCCAGTCCTGTCTTCACCAATCAAAATTGAATCCCTCAATGTTTAAGTGCAAAAAACTGCAGTTCTTTGAGTGTCCACTTGAGGCCAGCAGCAAAAAGCCCCTGAAGTCTCGTACTCACCCACGCTGAAATGCCCATTTTGACAGCAGAAATCAACATGTTAACAGCCTGGTTATTTTGGTCTGAATAGTGTCTGTCTTCATCAGAACACATCAAAGAGGGGTGATTAAGTAACTCTCTGGTTTCAGTTTCTTCAAAGGATAAGAGTTATACATTAGAGGCGTGACTGATTTGATTGCAAGCGGACGTGTTGTAGCGATTTGTCAGGAGGCAATGAGCTCGCCTCAGCTTCACTGTTACTAGGCTGACTGAAAGTTAGAGAGAGACAGCATCTCAAACATGGGTATCGCCATCGTTGGGCTTAAAACACACATTCAGAAACCAATGAGTGTCCACGTTTTGTAGTCTATGTTCTGCAACCCCCCCCCCCCCCCTGTCATAACTTCACCCCATGCATGCTGTAAAGATAACAGAGAAGTGCTGAGCTAGCTTTGAGGCTAGCTAGGGTAGGTTGTTGTTGTAGACCAGTTTGTCACCAGACAGCTTAATAAGACAAAGATAACAGAGAGGAGAGGAAAAGCATAGAAGATTCAGTTTTATCAGTCCTGCAGTTTTTTTTTCAGCTGAGCTGCTCGGTGCTAAGCTAGCTGTGCTGCTAACGGACTCAGAGTCACTAAGCATTAGAATAGAGAGAAGAAGCACGGAGAAGAGAGTTGTATCACTCTTGCACTGAGTGTTCAGCTGAGCTGCTCGGTGCTGCCCTCTGCAGCCTCTTCTTGTAGCTTGGCCAGCGACACACGGGGCAGCAGTGTCGGCCCGACGCTAACCAGACCATGATGCATTGCTGGTGGAAGGCGTGGCCACAGGGCAGACCCATCAGTAACTCCTCGTTCATAAAGTTCTCCAGACAGACCACACACTCCGAGCAATGCAGCACGTCACGCGGCCATACCGACCAATCACAGGGCAGATGCTCCGGCAGCCTGTCAGCCGATGTTAAGTCTCTGTTACCATGACGACAGCTTGATGCTGCGTGGTCAGTGTGTGTTCTGCTGTCCTGGGCTGAGGATGATCCCTGGGGCTCCCTGCCGCTGGGTGGACCTCTGTCATGTGATTCATCCGTCTGCTCGCTGCTCTCCGAGTCTGACCTTGAACTGTCCGTCTCTTTGTCCATCTCTTCGTCAGACCCCGCCCCTTCCACCCTGCAGTGAGCTCTAAACCTCCATGTGGGCAGGGCTTTACTGTAGTCCATGTTTACTAACGGGCGGAGCCAGAGATCGGGGAACGCCAGCCGCTCCAATAAGAAGTTTGGATCCTCGTCCCAGTCGGAGTGGTCAGACGGGAGCTGCTGGAGGGAGGCGATCGGGTGGAGGAGGTAGGAGGTGTACCAGTCCCACAGACTGGCCAGCCACTCAAGGTTGGTGGTGCTGTCCTCCTGATTTCTGACGGCACAGCGTCGTTTTTTCTCAAAGTAGTCGACCAGCAGGCCGTGCACCAGGTATGTGGACAGGAAGAGAGCTGGGTGTGACGAGTAGAAGGTCCAGTCCGCTCTCACCAGACTGGCCAGGGAGGTGGTGTCAGCGTACCGCAGCAGCTTCAGACTGTAGCCATACAGAGCATCCAGGTAGGGCAGCTGCAGGAGAGCCTAGAGGGTGATCATTCAGTGATTAATAATCCATTTTCAACCCAACAATCAGTTAGTTATTGTAAAGTTAAGTCGACCACGCCTAAACCTGTCAGGTGTTAACTGCTTCTGTTTAAAAAAAAAATCAAGTTTAGATTCCAGGTTTGCTAAACAGGAAACAGCTCCATTTACTGTGTAACACAGAGAGATATAATCCATAACTTTGATCTTGTAAAATGTCATTTATCGATCAAAATCAAAGAAACAATACATGATTTCATACCAGAACAGGAAGCCAGGACACCAGCAGGATGGAGTTGTATGTTCCAAGAGTCCGGATCAGAACCACAAACCGTTTCACTGTCGCTCCCTGACGATAATGTAAGACGATGTAATCAATAAAACGAAACAATAAACAATAAACCTCATCACAGACAGAAATGTAAAATGGGTCAGGGTTAGGAAGTCACCTGAGTGATGAAGAGGTCCATCCAGGCCAGCAGGTTGATCAGAACCAGACTAAGAACGAACAGATCGTTGACTTCTGGCTGCACAGACCGCAGGAACGTATCCATGGCAACCAGGGAGAGGAACTCCCCTGTACTGTGTGTGTGTGTGTGTGTGTGTGTGTGTGTGTGTGTGTGTGTGTGTGTGTGTGTGTGTGTGTGTGTGGTCAGAGAGAAAGGGACATTGAGAGTTAAAACTACTCTTTCATGGGAAAAGTTATTGATTATAATTTCCAGGATCAATCATCACCTGTTGCCATAGCGATAAATGCCCTCAGGCATCTTGAGGATGTACGCGGGGCCCTGTGTCACGCCGATTTCTGATAGGCTGCTGTAGTTGTCCCAGTGACGGATGTCCACAAAGATGAAGTCGATCCTGCCGGTGAACTTGACGGACAACGAGGAGAAGAAGGCAGGCGGCTGCGCCAGACGTGCAAACAGAAACATCTTCACTGGGTGGGCGGGGTCAAAGCACCACTCCTCCTTCAACTGCTCAGACCGACGCAGGGTTTTGATCCGCTGAGAAACATGTGATGTCATCCAGCGGAAGATGTGTTCCGTCTCAATGCGCCGACCGTTGTATTCTCTGAGCATTACTTTTCCCTTGGATGACGACGTCTGAGGGACCGACATGATGAGAGTGGAGCGCTGCCAGCCCCGCCTGATACACGACCTGAGGGGCGGAGTAAGAGGAAGTGAACCAGATCAGGATCACACAAACACGAGTGAAGCACCAATCACTTTAAAGATGATTAGAACGACAGAAAGATGAGACTGCTCGTTATCAGTCCCACTGTGCCAACATTTGAACTAATGACATCATCATCAGACCTTCTCCTCACCCAATGACCTCTCTGACTCTCTTCACACCTGACTTTAAAAAGCTGTGATCAAACATGTGCACAGCTCTGTGTAAAGCATGGGTTAAAATAAGTTTCCAGTGATCAGACACTACTTCCTGCTCTGTATGCAAATAAACAGGTTTTGTTTAAATAATTTGGTTTAAAGGTCACATATCCTCCTCCTCTTCAACCAGTTTAAATAAGTCTCAGAGCTCCTCAAAACATGTGTGTGAAGTTCTAAATCCACTCTGATCCTGTATTTGATCATGTCTATAAACTCCTCCATTTCAGCCCTGCTCAGAACAGGCTGTTTCTGTGTCTGTACCTTTAAATATGTAAATGAGCTGTGTTTGACCACGCCACCTCTCTGGAAGGGCTTGGGTGTACTCGGGCTTTCTCGCTCCATGTCCTATTGTTTACGGTGAGAAGGCAGACTCAGAGGGCAGAACAAACACCTAGCTGTGGGAGTGTCACCCACAGGGGGGAGGGGCTACTGCCCTTTGTGATGTCATGAAGGGAAAATCTCCAAACGGCCTGTTTGAAGACACATTTTCTGAAAAGTGGAGCAGGCAGAAGACGGAGAGGATGGACTTTTCATCATTGGGGGGTTTGTAGACAAACTAGGGACCCGAGTTAGAGGAACATGGTGAGTAATATGTGACCTTTAGCGTCTGTGAGGAGTTTTTAGATGGATATTAAACATGGGAATAATACTTTGCACACCTCTGCTGGTCATTTGTCTGTAACTGAGGAGTCTTTTCAAACCAGAACTCCATGAGGGTAATTCACTTCAGAAAATACACGTCCAGCTTCGTCCGTGTTGCTTTGGATGCCAGCAAGCTTAAGCAACCAAAGCAATGCAATAAACAATTAATTAATAGAGGCCGATTTTCAGGTACGTCAGGTCACCTGAAGTGGGTTATGGTGCATGTCTCAGCATTTCATACTGGTGTATCAGTCACACCAGTATAAAGGATGACAGGTTTCTCACCTGTAGTCATTGGAGCAGTTAAAGGTTCCAGTTCTGATCCCAAACTGGGACACTTTCTGCACCATCTTCCCCCAGTTGGACGGACTGAGCAGAGCGTCCCGGTCCTGAGCGATGACCTGCAGGGACACAAAGACACAAGTCCGGGTCAGACACAAGACCCGGTCCAGACCCGGATCCTGAGTCTGGATTGACCCTCTGACTGGCTTTAAAAGGAGGCTCTCCGTGTTTCAGGTAAAATCTTGGGTGTGGCTCCTTCATGGACCTTTAGTTTGCGACCGTCTTCTTTAATGAAGTGGATCAAGTATCAAACATAGAAATTCACAATATTTAAAATATCCTCAGAATTTTATTGCCGCTCTAAAAGTGCAGAGTGTAGGTCATCGAAGATTTAATCTGGACCCTGTGTACACACCTGCTGTGCACACACACCTGTAATAAACATTGACACGTTGAAAAAGGGAGTGTGTCCTCCTCACTGTTTCCTGTAACAGGTGTGTTTTTACCTGAACGAGCCAGATTCCGTCTTTGGTGTCCTCCACTAACTCGTAGAAGTGCATCTCTCCACTGAAGTTTGTGCTGCTCAAGTCTCCAGCGTCCATCTGCTCCGTCTCCTTCTTCATGGCAGAGTACAGCTCGCCGTGAGTCAGCTCACCTGAGGGGGCGGGGCCAGAGAGTCTTCATCAATGACCAATCATACACAGATCATAAAAATCATATAGTTCACATAAATAAACTTTAACATTAATGAACACTGGGCTTCAACAACAGGTGATACCCTGATGATGTTCTTCTTGATGGATTCTGACCAATCAGAAACAATCTTCAAAAAGGTAAAGCCTCCTACCTGACTTCTCCACAAGCTCGCTCACGTCCCTCTTCTCGGCGAGTCCCGAGTAACCGAGTCCCCGAGTCTCCAGGATGGTCTTCAGCTTCTTGTAGCTCAGAGAGACCGGGTCCACCAGCTGGGTGGAGATCATCCCGGTCTCGTACCAGACCACAGCCTCGAAGATCCTCGCCAGCATGAAGAGCAGCAGGAAGTACAGCAGCAGGAAAAAGAGGCGGAGCCACATCCTTGACCCGCAACAGAGCCCAGCAGAGACCCTCTGAGACCGTAAAGTCCGTCTATAACCACCAAACTACAGAACCATGGAACAGCCCACTGTCTCTGTGTGTGTGTGTCTCTGTGTGTCTGTGTCTGTGTGTGTGTGTGTGTGTGTGTGTGTGTATGTGTGTGTGTGTCTGTGTGTCTGTCTCTGTGTGTGTATGTGTGTGTGTGTGTGTCTGTCTGTGTGTGTGTGTGTGTGTGTGTGTGTGTGTGTCTGTCTGTGTGTGTCTGTCTGTGTGTGTGTGTGTGTGTGTGTGTCTGTCTCTGTGTGTGTGTGTGTCTGTCTGTGTGTGTGTGTGTGTGTGTGTGTGTGTGTGTGTGTGTGTCTGTCTGTCTGTCTCTGTGTGTGTGTGTGTCTCTGTGTGTGTGTGTCTCTGTGTGTGTGTGTCTCTCTGTGTGTGTGTGTGTGTGTGTGTGTGTCTGTCTGTCTCTCTCCTGTCTGTCTGTCCTGTCTGTCTGTCTGTCTCCTGTCTGTCTCTCTCCTGTCTGTCTTTACACGCCTGCTAACATTACAGTGGTCACACAGTCAAACAGCTGTTAGCTTAGCTCAATCTAAAATCTGTTTATCCGCAGCACATCATGAGCCCTGTTAGCGCTTACAGCTAGCCCGTTAGCCTACCATCGCAGGCAGGCCTTGGTGATGTAACAGCCAAAACAAACAGGTAACGACTCTCGTGACGTATCTCAGGTGTCAGCTGCACGCGCTGCAGGGTCCCCGCTGAATGTCCGCGGCGCGTGCGGCTGTCCGGTCCAGATGTTCACATTAAAAAACAACAACAACATTGACGGAGATCTGACTCTGCTACGATCAGCTGTACGCCGCGGTGCTGACGTCATATCCGGCTCCACCTCACGCATGTAAACAAGCTACAAAATTAAAGTCTCCGGATGTTATCATTTTATAGTTTATTTCGTTGGTTTTATATTTTATAGATATAATTGATATATTTCATACAGTATGCCTATATTCATTTTTGTTATTTACGAATTAAAGGGGACATATTATGAAAAATCCACTTCTATAGTTTTTTTGAACATTTATTTGGGTAAAGACCCAAAAAATGTGAAATAAACCCATCCAGTCCTTTGTTTGTAGTCTGCATAAGTCTTACAACACAGAGAAAAATGCTCTGTTTCAAATGTGCTCTCCTTGTGATGTCACAGTGGGACTCTGGTAAAAAAATCCCCTCCCCTCCCCTGGTATCTCCACCCATGGACTCCACCCCCAGCCTAGAACAAAACTGCAGGTTTGAGCAGGTCCACCATTTTTAAATCTCAGGGGGGGGCTCATTGCATTTAAAGAGACACACACACCAAAACGGAGCGTTCTGAGAGAGCTGGTTTATACAGGGTCACAAACCTCCTCTGGTGCTTGATTCATTATATTTTGACCAAAGCACAGCACAGATGTTTCATTTAGACCACAGGGTACTGTTTGAAAAGGTGGAGAAGGGGGATAATATGTCCTCTTTAAATTGTCCATTTCATTATTTTTAATTTATTTTAATATTTTAATGTTTGGGCTGTTTATATATTTTATTTCATTTTTTTTCATTATTATTTTTACATGTATGTTTGTTATACATTTGACAGTCTTTGGTTTGAACAGGGTCATTTAAATTAAATAAATGTAATTATTCAATAATTGAGATTTAATTTTAGAATAACTTAATTTGTGGTTGTTTTAAGTCAAATTGAACTAAATGATTTAATTAAATTATTTTATTTTTCATCAATTTTAAAGGATAACAATTTTCTTAACACATAGTTTAGTCAGAAATAATTATCTAATAGAATTTTATACTAAAATGATGTCTAAACTCCTAAAGATGTTAATTATGATTCTGAAAGCAAGATTCTCAGTGTGTTGTGTGTGCGTCCATGGTAAAGAAGCGACAGCAGTTTGTCTCATTAATGACTTTATTGTTTTTTATGGCACAGAGAGGAAAAAATAATCAATCACTGAAGTTTAATGACAGAAACAGATTTGAATCTGTGTTGTTGTGTAACACTTTACAAGTGCAGTTGTGTTATAAAAATCTGAGATCCTTATTTAAAAAAACAAAACAACATTTCCAATCATTAAATCAAACTATAAACAGATTTTTTTAACCAATCAGGAGTTATTTTATCTATCCATTTTATAAATTGTACAAATGTAGAGTTATTTAAAAAACCCATCGAGAAGAACTGTGGAAGCAAATAGGATGATGTGCTATCAGGGGAAGCAACAATAACAATGTGAAACAACAAAAGAATGGCACACTGATGAGGAGGTTCACGAGAGCACTTTTTTTAAACAAACAAAACAAAAAAAAAACACTTTCTGATGAGGATGTGATGGTCGCGGTCTGTGAGAGTTAAAACGCCAACCCTAATCCAGTCTGCAGATTAAATAATTATTAGTACAGTCTTTTCTTATCTTATCAAAGTCTCAGACCAAACAGAACCAGAGAGGTGCACCACGAAGCAAGATGTCAGAGTAACCCGTCCAGTTTCTGGTGTCACGGAGCTGGCTCTCTTATGACCTGGCCAGATCACCATGGTAACTGACTCTGCGGCAAAGTGTAATGTGTTAGAGTGATATGGCATTATAGATCCTCAGCCTCATGATTATGGTTATGGAAACAATTGGAAATTGTAATGTTAGCTTTTTAACGCCACAGAACCACACCATGCACTTACAGAAGTAAGCTACATGCATCACATCACAGAGCCCATGGTTTCAGATCAGTGATGTAAGTAACCTACCCACGGATCATGTCATATCCTCCGGTGAATTAGCTTAACATCGGTATCAGCCTGTTGGCAGACTTCATCAGAAATTAAAGTAGCCGATGATTATCTGTTCTGTCGCATTAACTTAATGATGTCATCAAGTACAAACTCTGATTTGAATTGACGGTCGAACATGAGAGGAAATGTTTATGTCATTATGGGAGTCTTACACCAAAAGAAGTAATAAAACAAACATCAGTATCTGCCCAGATTTTTCATAATCTGTGCATCTCTAGTTTTTTTTTTATCATAAACTGTAAATATTAATGGATGAAGCCTGAGTGACGTCAGTCATCTGTTCCTGTAGGGGGCTCTGGAGGATCATCAGCAGCAGCCGCCATGTTGGAAATCCTGTCTCAGTCTAACTTTCAGTCAACCTAAAGACAGGCTGAGAGCTGGAGCTGAGGCGGGTTTTAAACCTCTTGACAAACCGTTACATCGCGCCCACCTGTCACTCAGGTCAGCTACACGCCTAAATATGGATAAAACATGTATCGTTCATAAAATCAAAACGGCACTGTTTAAAATAAATTCAGCCCAGTACAGTGTGTGCCCATCATGACAATAGCTAATCAGAACTGTTTTTTGTACCAGGCTGTAAACATGTTTATTCCTGCTGTAAAAACGGCTTTTTTGCCTGTCAGTGTTCCTGCAGCAGGCCTCTAGTGGACACTCGAAGAACTGCAGGATTTTCCACTTCCGCATTGGAATCGTTTTTCAAGACCGGAGGTTGCTGCTTGGTTTGAACATTTGGCCCTAATATCCCACATCGTCCGTTGTACACAGCTGGTTTTATAAAGAAAACCGATAATAAATTGATTAGTCTTTAGGTATTTATCACAAATTAAATCAATTCAATCAATTAATTTGATTTCAATTTGGCAAAATAATAAAGTTATTTCAAGATATATTCTCAAAAACACAAAAGAATCTGACCTAATCACAGCTCCGGATTATGCTGCTGAAAGCACCTGTTTCATTCTTTAAGTTTAGAGCTGTACCGCGAGTAGCTGTCACGTTAGACGTAAAAAGAGACGCACCGACAAACCAACTATGAAATCAATAAACAAGTTAACAGTGATTTTCTGCAACATCCTAGTCCCTCTGTGCAGCAGCAGTGTAGTTTTTCTTTAGTACTGACATACGTGTTAATTGTAGTTGCTCATCATCTCAGTCTGACTGAAGAAGACAGTCGGTGATCGTTCCCCATCAAATGTCGCTCTTCACGCCCCCCTTATCTGTGAGCGCACACATCATGAAGCAGAAAGAGACATCTGGGTGTCATGAAGCTGGTGATAACAGTCTCTGTTCACTCCCAACTTGTCGAGCCTGCGCGCTCAGAAAAAGGCACGTTGAACTTGTTTTGTGGTATACCCCTCAGGGAAACACTCGTGGTAACCGTGGTAACAGTAACCAGTTGAACAGGTGCTTTATCTGTTCTGAGTGAAAAGAAACTGATAAATAATTCATGGGGGGGCAGTGACGTTTGCCACAGGTCTGTGGAGTTGTGTTAGCATGTTGTGTTAGCATGTTTTAATACAGCTCCAGAAGATCAAACAGTGTGCTTGATATGAACAAATAAAAATCAGTTTGGTTCATTTTGAACAGACAGACAGAGGAGAAAAAACACGGCTGAAATGTGAAAATCATCAGAATAATTATAATTTATATATAAAATTATTATTTTATAGAAGCCTGATATTTCTCTGTCGTCAGTATGTTCTAGATTAATTTATTAAATACTGCAGCATCATTCAGTGGTACACACACACACACACACACACACACACACACACACACACACACACACACACACACACACACACACACACACACACACACACACACACACACACACACACACACACACACACACACACACACACACACACACACACACACACACACACACACACACACACACACACACACACACACACACACACACACACACACACACACACACACACACACACACACACACACACACACACACACACACACACACACACACACACACACACACACACACACACAATCTGTGCAGTCAGAAACTTCATGTTTCGAGTGAAAAGATCTTAACTGGCAGCAGATTGTTGATGTTCTGGTCTGTGGAAAGCTGCAGGTCCACGTCAAACACCGGGTTGCAGCAGCTCTGCCTAAGTTCAAACGTCGTCAGAACAAATTTCTAATTCAGGACGGAGTTCATATTTTAGGTTTAGCACCATAGAGTTGTGATAGAGGCAGAAGTTATACCTTAAATCTTACACCTAGGTCCTAGTAGGTTTTAAAGTCCACGGTAAAATGGCGTTGTCATGGTGACTGTGTTAGAAAGGTGGGATAACTCGGAGGATGAGGAGGAGCAGAGGGTTTCACCGGCTGTGCGTGTTCTCCGTGATCGGTTACATCCCTCAGATGTTTGATGACTTTGTGTTTACTCCCGCTTTAGCTCTCCATGAGTAGAGATCATTTCATCGTCCAATCGTAGAGGACTGTTAAATCACGTCATGTGGTAGTTGAAGATTTCACCACTAGGTGTCACTGTTGTTATCTGACACTAGCCGTAGGTTATGACCTCATCATGACGACTTGTCCTATCGTACAAACATTAAAGTTATTTTCAGCCGTTAGTGTGATCAGAGACGATCAGACACGAGGAGAAACAAACAAACACTGCAGGGAGAAACATGCTGCTCTCTGATTGGTCACATCGAGTTATTATTTTGGTTAGTTTGGACGTTACGCTCCACTAGTTAAAATGAATCTTAAGTCTCCATGGTAACCAAACAATGACAGAACTTAAGTTACAAACTAACTCGTTTACACGTCAGGTTTAGAGTGGATGCTACAGCAGAACTTAAGAAAGAACTTATACAGAGCTGCTGCAAAAGGACACTGGTCCCAGTCCAGGTCCAGGTTCTTGTTCCGGTCCTGGTTCAGATCCGATGGTTAGTGCAGGTTGGGATACTTCACACAGAATCTGTTGAATGCGTCGTATATGGTCTGTCTGCAAATAACACACAGATACCAAATGTTTAACAGCCAGAAATCCTCTCTTATTTTAATGATCCATAATATCAAAAAGTACTGAAGCTTTAAAAAAACATTAAAGAGGACATATTATCCCCCTTCTCCACCTTTTCAAACAGTCCCCTGTGGTCTAAATGAAACATCTGTGCTGTGGTCAAAATATAACATGAATCAAGCACCAGAGGAGGTTTGTGACCCTGTATAAACCAGCTCTCTCAGAACGCTCCGTTTTGGTGTGTGTGTCTCTTTAAATGCAATGATGGTCAAATCAGCTGTTCAGTGAGTTTTCTGTGAGAGTGTACAGGCTGAAATTTCTTAATATTTGGTGCTTCGCCTTCTATTTTAGTTGCCATGGTATCAAACAGGTATCAACATCTTTTCTTTTTTTCTAGAATTATAGAAAAGTTTAAATTCTGGTATTGTGACAACCTTCTTTCTGCGTCCTGGTTTACCTGAAGACGTTCTGTTTGAACAGGTATGCACTGATGTGTCCTCCTTTCAGGTACCTGACCTCACAGCCAGGCCAGATCTCCTGCAGACTGAGGACTCCGGTACGAGGGATGTAAGCGTCCTCTTTGGCCTGGACCACGATGATCAGACTGGTGTCCACCGGGACTGGGACAGAACATTTCAGACAAACACATGAACATTATTACCATCTGTGCGTCTCGTCAGATACCAGAGAAGAAAAAAACATGAAAACATGAGTCAGGAATCTGTGGTGTTGAAGCTTCAAAGTCCTCTCCAGTTCTTATAAACATCTTGACTCTACATCTAAAAATGTCAAACCTGCAGCTCTGGTTCCTCTGTTAAAAAGGAATAATAAAATGTTCCTGTTTTAATCTGCAGACACTGATGAGAACTCTGCTTTCCCCGACACACTGAGCAGTGATCACATCATTTCTCATGTTTGTCCTCTGAGGTTAGTTACCGGAGAAGTTGGCCATGTGGGTGCACTCGTCCATCACTCCCTTCATGAAACTGATGGACTCTCTGTGTAAAGATGGCCGACAGCATTTGTCTGAATCCGTCTTCTTCCCCCTGTGCGTGTTCCCATTGACTCTTCTGAAAAGAGAGAAAGTTAGGAGATCAAAAGTGAGTGAAGTGACAGATTCCCTGGGGTTATATCTAACAACAATAAATGAAGAATGTGCGACTTTTTCATCCAGTAGATGTCGCCACTGAGCACCAGCATGAAACCAAAACAAACAGCTGTTTGGCCACACCTCCTCCATACTGAAGCCTCCACTCTCCTCCAGTGACACACCTCCAACACCCCTCCACTCGCGTTCACACGGAGGAGTAATGAGTTTTTGCGCACAATAATTAAGCACCATTAAGCTCAAGCGGCGGACAAAATTGTTCTCACCTGTGTCCTGCATTGTTGTGTTAGCATGCTAATGTTAGCGCTCTTTAGTTAGCTCGTAGCTTCACCTTGCATGTTTATTAACACAGAATGAGCGTGATATAAAAACTCTTACTAACATCCAAATAATCAGTGAGTATGTTCTTCTTCTCTAGTCCTTGACTAAAACAGCTTTTATACACAAGGGGAGGAGCCGGCCGTCCCGTCCATGTAAACACGGCTCTGACAACAACACAGCCAGCGGGACTCGAGCTTCTCACTCATTGTAGACAGTCATGACTCAGAGACACATTTACACAGGATAGACTGGATTTATGTGTAACATGTAGCACATTCTTCCTTTACTGTGGTGGAATAGCCCGGTGTCCCTGGTGGATGTGGTCACACACTCCACAAGGTTGAATTACTTAACAGTATGCCACCGTTTTCTCTAAATTCAGGACTACGATCTAATGAGGGACAAACGCTGGTAAAAAGTGGCGCTGCCCGCTTGTTCCACATCACTGTGTTTCCCTGCACACTCTCTCAGCAGCAACAATTAATGGAGGGGAATTTCCAACTGCGTCCGTTCAGTGCAGCCATGAAGGCGCATGTTGCAGCATTTTATACTGGTCAACTGGTATATAGGATGCAGCCCTCTCTTTATATGAAAAGCTCTGTATTAAAAGTGCATCTTAGACTCTTAGACTGAAGAAGTTACTCCCTGTAATGTTAATATTTGGGACATAGAAATATTAAGAAGACTTATTCTTATAAATGAAACACTCGTTTATTTCACAACAGCTTGTATTGATTACCTCTGTATGGAGTCCACTGTGGTCCCACTGCTGCTAACTGAGGACAGAAGCTGGTCTACGTGGTCTCCTCCAATCAGCAGTCCCCGTCCAGCTTTCTGTCCGGTCGATGTTCTGTCCTCAGAGAGACCCAGCAGATCCCCCAAAGACCCTGGATCCTTTAAAAACTCCTGACACATCTTGAAGGAGTCAGCCTGAGCGTCAGAGCACACAGACAAACTCACGGTTAGAGCGAGTATCCATCTGACTGATGAACGGTTGTCATGACAGCAGAACTTCAATACGACTCTGGTAAAAGTTAAAAAAAATATTGAAAGTTTTTCCAATACAATGGCGACAAAAATTGGAGATCTAGGTAGGAACAGAACCAGTACTTGTTCTTGATTACCAGAAGTTGCAGCTGAACTCTGCAAACTGTCTAAATCTCACAAAAACAATAAACAGACATTCAGACTCACCCCGCAGTACTCCAGCAGATTAATGATCTCCTCTTCATACACAGAGTTTATCGCATACTGCTTCTCCAGCTCCGTCCAGTTCACTGCTCTACTGAGAACACCCTGCACTCACACACACACACACACACGCAGACACACACACCAGTAAGCAAACTGTGACCGAGGCTTACGTACATTTTAGAGGCAGGGGGAATTGGTGACACAGATGGTAAAGTGGTGAATTGAAGCCAGCAGAATGTAAACGTATATTAATATCTCTCTCACATTTTATTTCACTAAATAGCAAACTTTACTGACAGATCCACGTCATCATAATCATTCAAACAGGCTGTTTTATTTAGGCTCTACGAGCGCATACAGTGAGCCGTTTTTAATAAGTAACTTTAAATATGACAATATATATCCGAAATAAATAAATAAAAGTCTGTCACATACATATTTCATCAGCGCTGTCTCGCCTTCATTATCCCAGACGGACCTCAGAGGACCGGACTGTACACTAATGTAATCACTGATGAGGAAATCAGAACTGGACTAGACTAACACAAAAACCTCCCGTTTTCATTAATATCTTTATCTTTCTGAATCAGAAAGTTCATTTTCTTCGTCTAAACTTCCTGTTTTCACAGCGATCCAGTGCTGGAAACCTTTGCTCCACCCCCTCGTTTGTATGCTTCTTCATTCACGAGCTGCTTTGTGTTGAGCGTTTATGGTTGAATGTGGGCGTGTAGAGGGCCGAACATGGGGCTAATCTATGTGTGCACATTTCCAGGTGAATCGTGATTTATAAAGGGAACATTGCGTGCAGGTGTGCGTACGAACGGTTTTATAAATCTGAATCATTTTGTGCACACACCATTTCCGGATTTTTGGCGCACGTACATTTTTAGTATGGATTCTATGCATAAAATATAAGTAAGACCCCAGGCTTTTTCCCCAAAGCAAGCCTTCCTGCACACCTCAGTGCTCTGTAGCTCCACCCAGAGGGCAGAGCAGTGAGGTGTGGGATGTCCTGTTGTGGCTCTAATGCTATGAGGCGATATGACATCAGCTCTCATGTTGCAGTAATAAAAGGAAGTGACCTCGTTGGTCATGTGAGTGCGTTACCGTGGTGAAGACGCTGGAGGCTGTGGACCAGGACAAACAGGGAACCAGAGGAATCGGCTTCGGCCAGTTAGTGACCGCCAGAGACGCCATCTACACACACGTGATCGACAGGAGGAGCGATCATATAAACATTTAAAAAACCATGATGTCAAACTCGTAAATAACGTGAAATAATATACTGTGATAGAAGGATCAAAAATAAAAATACTTTATAGTCGTGATTTCAAAATGACTCTTCTATGTGTCTGATAGAAGAGAGTCAATGTTTTAGAAGGTCTGATAAATGTTCTCACACAGGCACAAACTCTATTCAGTATGGACCGAGAGTTTCTAAATATTGTACTCACGTATCCTCCCATAGAGATTCCAGTCATTCCCAGAGGCCAGTAACCTTCCCTCTGCAGCCAGTGGAGCAGCACGGTGGACTCAAGGATCAGAGCGCCCCCCATCACAAACAGGTCCGAGACGTTCTTCAGACTGGACCTCCTGAACATTCACACAGACACTTCATGTTTACACTCCAGACTAGCTGATATCTGAAGCACCAAACACTATTGTTCCACCAATTTATAAGTGAAGTCGCCCAAACACAACTACAGTCTTAAAAAGTTTCACTCGCGCTTCCTTTCTGACATTAGGTGAGCAGAATAACACAGAGAGTAACCAGCTGCACAAAACAATCAGAACAGCAGCAGAGGAAAAAAATAACATGAAACACCTCAATCTTTGTAATAAAAGAGGAATATCACAGCAGACCTCTCTCTCTCTCTATCACCTGTAGATCAAACAGACGGGCAGATCATCTACTACTTTATCGATCTTAAACAGCTATCTAAAGCCAATTAAAAAAAAGCTTAAATGTATAATATTATAGGTACAAAATCTTGATATACCCTATGTTAAAGGCCGGGTTTGTAATTTTCTCCAGATCCACTTTTTAAGATTTTGGTTGAAATTGTCTTCAGTCCTGACAGAAATTAATAACTCTATACACTTATAAACTAAATGTTTTCTGAAAAAGGAACAAAGAAAATCCATCATCTGTATCAGTTGTAACTGTAAAAACTTTGACCAATGTCTGCCACGAGGTACCAATCTGATGAACCAATCACAAGCCTCCCTGTCTCCCTGCTCGTTCTCTACTCCATGCATGCACAAGCCCACTCAAAATATGAGCTGAGGTCCGCTTCTGTAGCCACAGCGCTCGTGCGTGTAAGTAAGGGGGCATGGCTTTAGAGGGAGCACAGAGGGGAGGGGGTGCAGACGGAGCACTGACAGAATGCTATTTTCAGAATCATGCTAGTTTTTCTGAAACTACCAGCCCTGCCTTTAATACGATGTGGCATGAAGACAAAGAGAGTGAACTAAAAAACTCCCTTTGGGTTTGTTGATCAAGGCTGTTTACGTTTCATTCAAGTGAATCCCTCCCTCTCCAGCCGTTAGCCCTGCCTCCACGTGGGCGAAGAGAGACGGTCCACTCAGGGAAGCTGTTTCTATGAGCATTAAAAAGGAGACGCAGCTTCTTTCTGCATCTCCGTCTATCCCACCTCCAAAGCACATCACAGTCTCAGCAGACGGCCGTTTCTCCTTTTCCACTGTAACTTTGTTTAATGTTTCTATTATAGCCCTGTTTCCACCAAGCGGTCCAGTTCAGTTTGGTACGATACCCATTTATTGGTGTTTCACCGTCAACAGTTGGGAATGGTGCCAAAATAAGGGATCCATACCATCCTACTTTTTTGGTACCCTTCTGTTGGGGTGCCAAGGGTACTGATCGGACCCTAAATGGTCCCATTTGTTTACTGTGACCCATTCTTCTTCTTTGTTGAACTTAATTAATATCGGGCTTCACTGTGTTGGGCTGCTATGATGTCACACTGTTACATAGCTGATGCTACACTCCGCTTACTAAATAAGAGTATGATTGGCTCTGAAAACACAAACAAGATCAGGGTTTACAGTACCGTAACGTACTGAACCTAACCGGACTGCTTGGTGAAAACGGGGCTTTAGTGCTCATGATGGATTCATGTCAGCTCTTTGTAAATAATGTAACAAAGAGTAAGGTCTAGACCTGCTCTTTATGTAAAGTGGCTTGAGAAAACATTTGTTATCAATTGGTGCTTTACAACTAAAGATTGAAGGAGAACCAACTAAATACTTTCTATGGACCAAAACAGACAAACACAACAACTGAATCAACTTTGAGATGCTTATCATTGCTCGCAGAACCGGGTCTCAGTGGTTTATTGGCAGTCACCTGCTGCGGCGCATTCATGTGGTGTCGGACACATCGGAAAAACGAGTTTCCCAGTTGTAAAATGCACATGAACGACAATCAATTAGATACCCGACTTGATGTCAGAATCGTCATCAAAATATGTTTAGTTAACGATAAGATACTTTTGATTAATTCACATATTGCACATCAACTTTTTGCTCAAATATCACTTTTAACAGTAACATTTCACAGATCTTCTTCATAGCATCAACGCTGTTTTGAGCTATTGTTACAACATTCAGACTTTTCCGAACTGAAGTCACGTGAACACACTGAAGTCAGAAGAACGACTTCCCAACTCAGAAACTTGGACCACCTGAGCAGCACCTGAATGCAGCATAGAGGAGGGGTGAGCTTTGTTTTGATCTGAAAATCTGTTCTGAAAGTGGCATGCTAAGTAAGTCATGGTCGTAAATACAACAATGTAAGTGACATGGACAGTCTTTGTGCCACTGTAACTTTTGCTGCTTTGCTAAAGTGCTCATGATGGATAGGCCAGATCTTTGTAACATAACAATGAGTAAGGTCTTTTACCTGCTTCTTGTAAAGTGTCTCGAGATAACACTTGTTATGAGTTGACGCTATACAAATAAAAGTTGATTGATTGATTGATTGTGTGGGACACAGTGTCACTGATACTTTCAGCTCAACAAAGAATGACATCACTCACTCAAACATTAAGCTAACAAAACACACTCAAGATAATCATCAGGACTCGTGTTCCAACGGTTTTACTCTTTTCTCTTTCTTGTTTTTATAAATCTTTACGTCTGAAATGAAAGAATGAAGTGTGAACTTACAGTTGGTCTTTGGGTTTACGGTATCCATGTGAAGGCCGGTTAAGAAACAAACAGATGATGAACACAAAGAGACATTTTTTTCCTCATGTTGAAATAAACAGAGAAAATCTGCATGTTTTTGTTTGTTGTTTTTTTTCTCCTCTTCCTACGTTTGCAGCATTGGACCTGTTTTTTTCTTTAGGATCAGATTTTATTTTCAGATGTTTTCTTGGTTATTTTGTAAACTGAATCAAATCTTTAAATCAGGAAATGCATTTGCGTTTCTTTTAATTCTCAAATTTGTGTTGTCAACTTTTTGAGTAGAATTGTGATCACTTTGATTTTTTTAAAATCTGATAAAACTTTAAGTAGGTCAAACAAAAATTTTTTTTATAATGACGTTAATGATCTAGACGTTGAGTATTCGCTGACAGGAAGTAAAGTAGACTTTATATATCTTCAATATCAAACATTACATTTTATATTTAGAAACTGAGAAGGGCTTTCAGTTTGTGGACAATCTGGTTTGGATCAACCTGATCCAGATTATACTTTAAGATTACCAAATCTGGGCTGCACGGTGGTGCAGTGGTTAGTGCTGCACAGTGAGGAGGTTCCTGGTTTGAATCCCCGTCTGACAGGTGTGTTTGCATGTACTCTCCGTGCATGTGTGAGTTCTCTCCTGGTACTCCGGCTTCCTCCCACAGTCCACAGACATGCTCGTTAGGTTAACTGGAGACTCTAAATTGGTGGTATAAAAGGATATAATATGGATTCTCCAGAAGCAGAGAGGCCATTCCTGCTTCTTTGACCATCGGACGAGCCATCAGGGTCCTCCGACGCCAGAAAAACTAGTCACACACACACACACACACACACACAGAGTACGAGAGGATCATGTTAACATCGCAGTAAGGTTGTGTGTGCGTGTGTGTGTGCGCAGTGTGGGGGGGGGGGGGGGGGGGGACGACACACACACACATTACTTTTGATTTGGAAAACTAGATCAAATACTAGTCTACTTAATCTGATATTAATATGAGGCTGTGATAGAGCTGGAATCTCTCCTTTCTTCTCTGTGAGAAACTCTTCATCCTTAGATCTTTACTTTAGGAGCTCTCTTAAGGGCGAAGATGTTTTGTGAATAACTTTGATCTTTACCAGGATCTGGTCTTTAACTTTAAGGGGACATTTAGCTGCAGCGTGTTCCAGCTCCAGCTGTCTGTCACTGTGGCTGAAACTTTTCTCCCATCTGTTTTCGTCATGCCCTGCTGTCACTCTCGACTCTTCACATGATTTTTTTGTTCTTTGAATAATGATTTTAGTGTGTGTGTGTGTGTGTGTGTGTGTGTGTGTGTGTGTGTGTGTGTGTGTGTGTGTGTGTGTGTGTGTGTGTGTGTGTGTGTGTGGGGGGGGGGGGGGGGTGTCTTACATGGTCTCCTGTACCGGCAAGATGGATGCATACTGGTCTGTGGTTCTTCCACCTCTTAGGAACAATAAACTGGAACCTGAAACATTGAACAGACAGGTCACCTACAGGTCACAGACAGGTAACAGCCAGGTCACCTACAGGTCACAGACAGGTCACCGACAGGTAACAGACAGGTCACCTACAAGTAACAGACAGGTCACCTACAGGTAACAGACAGGTCACAGACAGGTAACAGAAAGGTCACCTACAGGTCACAGACAGGTAACAGCCAGGTCACCTACAGGTCACAGACAGGTCACCGACAGGTAACAGAAAGGTCACCGACAGGTAACAGACAGGTCACCTACAAGTAACAGACAGGTCACCTACAAGTAACAGACAGGTCACAGACAGGTAACAGAAAGGTCACCTACAGGTCACAGACAGGTAACAGACAGGTCACCTACAGGTCACAGACAGGTAACAGCCAGGTCACCTACAGGTCACAGACAGGTCACCGACAGGTAACAGAAAGGTCACCGACAGGTAACAGACAGGTCACCTACAGGTAACAGAAAGGTCACCTACAGGTCACAGACAGGTCACCTACAGGTAACAGACAGGTCACCTACAGGTCACAGACAGGTAACAGACAGGTCACAGACAGGTCACAGACAGGTCACCTACAGGTCACAGACAGGTCACCTACAGGTCACAGACAGGTCACAGACAGGTAACAGACAGGTCACCTACAGGTAACAGACAGGTCACCTACAGGTCACCTACAGGTCACCGACAGGTAACAGACAGGTCACCTACAAGTAACAGACAGGTCACCTACAGGTAACAGACAGGTCACAGACAGGTCACCTACAGGTCACAGACAGGTCACCGACAGGTAACAGAAAGGTCACCGACAGGTAACAGACAGGTTACCTACAGGTAACAGAAAGGTCACCTACAGGTAACAGAAAGGTCACCTACAGGTCACAGACAGGTTAGCAACAGGACACAGGCAGGTCACAGACAGGTCACCGACAGGTCACAGACAGGTTAGCAACAGGTCACCGACAGGTAACAGAAAGCTCACCAACAGGTAACAGACAGGTCACCAACAGGTAACAGACAGGTCACCTACAGGTAACAGACAGGTCACCTACAGGTAACAGAAAGGTCACCTACAGGTCACAGACAGGTTAGCAACAGGACACAGGCAGGTAACAGACAGGTCACCTACAGGTAACAGAAAGGTCACCGACAGGTAACAGACAGGTCACCTACAGGTCACAGACAGGTTAGCAACAGGTCACCGACAGGTAACAGAAAGGTCACCGACAGGTAACAGACAGGTCACCTACAGGTCACAGACAGGTTAGCAACAGGTCACCGACAGGTAACAGAAAGGTCACCGACAGGTAACAGAAAGCTCACCAACAGGTAACAGACAGGTCACCTACAGGTCACAGACAGGTCACCTACAGGTAACAGAAAGGTCACCAACAGGTAACAGACAGGTCACAGAAAGGTCACCAACAGGTAACAGACAGGTCACAGAAAGGTCACCAACAGGTAACAGACAGGTCACCTACAGGTCACAGACAGGTCACCTACAGGTCACAGAAAGGTCACCAACAGGTAACAGACAGGTCACAGAAAGGTCACCAACAGGTAACAGACAGGTCACAGAAAGGTCACCAACAGGTAACAGACAGGTCACCTACAGGTCACAGACAGGTCACCTACAGGTCACAGAAAGGTCACCAACAGGTAACAGACAGGTCACAGAAAGGTCACCAACAGGTAACAGACAGGTCATCTACAGGTCACAGACAGGTCACCTACAGGTAACAGACAGGTCATCTACAGGTAACAGACAGGTCACCTACAGGTAACAGAAAGGTCACCTACAGGTAACAGACAGGTCACCTACAGGTCACAGACAGGTTAGCAACAGGACACAGGCAGGTCACAGATGAGTCCTCGAGGAGTCACAGAAAGGTAGGTCACAGGTAACAGAGTAGTGACTGACATGTCAAAGACAAGTCAGAGACAGTTCACTGATTGGTCTAAGACAGGTATCACGATCACAGAGAGGTCACAGAGAGGTCACAGCCGGGTCCAAAATGAGCACCCGCCACATCAAAATGCAGATAAAAAAATGTATTTAGCATTTGCCGAATAAAAGAAATGAGATCAGGTGCCATGATCAGTACAAACATAATCGGAAGTTTACGACCACGTTTTTTCACCACACTGCACATTTCTGGCATGTAACCTGGACAGAGGACTCATAGAAAGGTCAAAGGTCACTCTCTGTAGATGTTTCTGTTCATTGTGTTTTTCTGTTTTTTTGGCGTTTTAGGATTTCTTTTGTTAACATGGATTCTGTTTTCTGTTGAAACCAAGGTTCACATAAGTCCAATCAGCAGCTTGCTCTGTCAGACTGTGGACCACCTGTACCTGACTCTAGCAGGTTTCACCACTGAAGAGTTCTAGAATATTTCAAGCCCTAACAGACTCTGGATCTGAACATGGCTTTAACAGACTCTGGATCTGAACATGGCTTTAACAGACTCTGGATCTGAACATGGCTTTGACAGACTCTGGATCTGAACATGGCTTTGACAGACTCTGGATCTGTACCTGGCTTTGACAGACTCTGGAGGCAGGATTCCAGGAACCAGGTGTTCCAGAGGAGAGATCAGGAACCCATCGTGGATGAGACAGTCAGCGTGCTCCTCTGTCTGGACACAAACAGAAACGTTAATATAAATAAATTTGTTGACACATCAAAATTTATATTTTTTATTGCACTTGAAGTCGGGAGTGAGGGAGAACCTTATTTATGTAAACTGGATAATCCTCCGGCACCAAAAACTTGCACTTCTCTCGGTCCCCAATAATCTTACGAAACTCAAATATTCTGGAAGACACAAAATATAATTTTGTCATCAGTTAAAATCAATTTGTACTCAGATTCACATCTAGCTCAGTCTGATGGGACTTGTTGGGAACCGGAAGGTCGCGATGGTTCTGTACCTTTTGAGGTCTTCAGGCTTCCCCCATCCCCCGATGAAGAGTTTGGTGAGGAGCAGCCGTCTGTAGAAAAGATCAAGTCTACTCACACCCATGGACCAGCAGCTGGCATCTACACACACACACACACACACACACACACACACACACACACACACACACACACACACACACACACACACACACACACACACACACACACACACACACACACACACACACACACACACACACACACACACACACACACACACACACACACACACACACACACACACACACACACACACACTAAATGTTGCTGACAGTATCGGAAACAATCAAACTGTTCAACATGTCAAAAAGAAAGAAGCACCTGAGGGAGGAAAAAAAACAAACATGAGCCTGCTGAGCAAAGTTCAACGAAGCTAACTCTGCTAAGTTAGCCTGCTAATTCATTACCGTACGACACACCTGACACACACACACACCTGTCTCTCCACAGTTACTGTACCTCAGCCTGCACACGGACGTCTGGTTTTCTTGTGGATATCTTCACCCTGCTAGCTAACTGCTAAAAGCTAACACTCTGTCCTCAGAGGACGAATGACTTGAACCGGAGCGTCAAGCTGAAGTTTCTTCTTCTTCTTCCTCTATTACACTTCCGGTAGAGACAAGCTGCAACTGACGTCACACTAAAACAAGCTCCGGTTTCTTTCCAAAATAAAACTACACTTTGAAGCTAGTCCATATCAAAATGAAGTTGCCATGGCTGGGAGTCGGGACCATACGTCGGGACACCCCGGGGGGTCGGGAGCGACCAAGAGGGGGAGACGCGGGATGCTTTCCAAAAAACGACTGAAAATAAAATATAAAAATTGTATATTTTACCCATTACGGTAAAAAAAAAAAAAAAAAAATAGATACACAAAGGTAGTTAAAGAATGTTTTCAAATGAATCCAATTCATTAAGTGAAATGAAATGAAAATTAAATTAATTTGTAAAAATGCATAAAATGTAAATTTGAGGGACGCTTGTGTTTGAATCTGCCCTGTGGCCCCCTTTCCCACATGTCATTCCCCAATCTCTCTCTCTCCGATTTCTGACTCTATCCACTGTCCTAGCTCTACAATAAATCCCAAAAATAAACCTTTAACTATGTCAGTGTACGTTTACACATCAAGATGAACACACGTGTGTGTCTGGTTATTAAGTCTTGTATGTCCACTCAGCCAAAAGTCTATACATGGACATTACTTGTATTTTGCTTCTAGCTTTTCTTGCAATAAATTATTATGTAATATAAGATGAATTTATGTTTTTAGGCTGTTGTATTCATTTGTGTTACCAATGTTTCTAAGCCTATTAGGCCTTGTTTCCACCAAGTCGTCTGGTTCCGTTTGATTTGGTACAATTTGGTAAATTGTTTGGCATGTTTACTGTCAAAAGCTGGGAATGGTACCAAAATAGTTGGGGTGCCAAACGTACTGATCCAACCCTAACACTGGAGTCAGACACACTGCAGTCCGTTGATTGGTCGAGAGAATCCCTTTCCATGTGACATTGGTAATACAGGTCAAACAAAAAATGTGCCATGTTTAAATATCCTGTGGATTTGGAGACTGTTGTCAGCGCGTACCTCCGCCCCCTGGACAACCTTGGAGATGCAGACCTTCCTAGCAGTCGCGGTCTACACTATATCGTACTGCTATGATGTAGTGATATGTAAGGGTACGGCTGGCTGTGGTAACCAACGAAAAATGAGAGTTTACCCCGTACCGAACTGGACCACTGGTGGAAACGGCTTTAGTGTGTGTGTGTGTGTGTGTGTGCTCAATAAATACCTCAAACACCTCCAAGGACAGCGGGGGTCCCCATTCTCTGGCAACCTTAGTTTGTGTCAAGAGCTAAAAAAGTTTTAGAAGCCCTGACATCAAGGACCATGATTTGGCAGTGAATTGCTTTGGCTACTCTCCTATCAAGATAAACCTTAAATTAGCAGATCATTTTATTGTTTTTCTGTAAAAAGACTATTAGGTCTCTGATTGTCCCGGACACTCGCATCATTTCCATCCCACACTCAAACTCTGCTGACTTTGTTCCGGTCAAACTCCCTCTGTCCTGAAGAAAGACGATCTTGATCAAATTAAATCCTCCTTCCAGCTTGACATGAAGATGTCCTGTCCACTATCAGGCTCTTCATCTTCAAGCTGCTCGTCGTGCTCTACTTAGTAAAAATACCCAGAGAAATAAAAAAGTGAGATGATAACTGTTTGATAAATATGCCGTCAGATTGTACTGCTTAATCATTAAGTTTCCTTTTGTTCAGTCGGTGATGAATGATTCAGCTTTATCTAATCGACTTTAACGCAGTGAAATTTAAACAACAAACTGCAGATTTTATTGACATTCATTCAGAAACAGCACAGAGGACAGGAAATTACAACGTGTTACATCAGTAAATCAGCTGAATGGGAAGCTGATCAGTAAGTCAACAGGGGTGTTGGCAACGCTGTGTTTGGCAGCCTTCTCATACCGACAGCTTCAAGGTCAAACTGAAGAGGGTCCAGGTCCTGGATCAGTCACCCCATGTTGTGACGGTTTCCATAACCTCTTTGGTGATTGTCTTTCCAGTCATCCCAGTTTCTGGCCTTCATCAGAGACTCCTCATCATCGTTTTCAGCCTTTTTCTCTTTTTCTTCTTCTTCTCTTTCCTTTGCATCAGAGTCCTCGTCCTCAGCGACCGTCCTCGGTAAACCCTGGTCGGGCAGAGCTCCGCGTTTCTTGTGCTGATCGTACCAGTCATCTACTGTCATGGTGGCAAGGCTGGGATACCCTGCCCCGAACACATGAGCCTGGAGGTGAGAAACACACAGAAACTACAGGTGTCACCAATCTGATACTTTGGAAACTAGAGTTATCGAGAGACAGTGTGTGTGTGTGTATGTGTAGTCAGACTGTGTGTGTGTGTGTGTGTGTGTGTGTGTAGTCAGACTGTGTGTGTGTGTGTGTGTGTGTGTGTGTGTGTAGTCAGACTGTGTGTGTATGTGTAGTCAGACTGTGTGTGTGTGTGTGTAGTCAGACTGTGTGTGTGTATGTGTAGTCAGACTGTGTGTGTGTGTGTGTGTGTGTAGTCAGACTGTGTGTGTGTGTGTGTGTGTAGTCAGACTGTGTGTGTGTGTAGTCAGACTGTGTGTGTATGTGTAGTCAGACTGTGTGTGTGTGTGTGTGTAGTCAGACTGTGTGTGTGTGTGTGTAGTCAGACTGTGTGTGTGTATGTGTAGTCAGACTGTATGTAGGTGTAGTCAGACTGTGTGTGTGTGTGTGTAGTCAGACTGTGTGTGTGTAGTCAGACTGTGTGTGTGTGTGTGTGTGTGTGTGTAGTCAGACTGTGTGTGCGTATGTGTAGTCAGACTGTGTGTGTGTGTAGTCAGACTGTGTGTGTATGCGTAGTCAGACTGTGTGTGTGTGTGTAGTCAGACTGTGTGTGTGTGTGTGTGTGTGTGTGTGTAGTCAGACTGTGTGTGTGTATGTGTAGTCAGACTGTGTATGTAGGTGTAGTCAGACTGTGTGTGTGTGTGTGTGTAGTCAGACTGTGTGTGTGTAATCAGACTGTGTGTGTGTGTGTGTGTAGTCAGACTGTGTGTGTGTGTAGTCAGACTGTGTGTGTGTAGTCAGACTGTGTGTGTATGTGTAGTCAGACTGTGTGTGTGTGTGTAGTCAGACTGTGTGTGTGTGTGTGTGTGTGTGTGTGTGTGTAGTCAGACTGTGTGTGTATGTGTAGTCAGACTGTGTATGTAAGTGTAGTCAGACTGTGTGTGTGTGTGTAGTCAGACTGTGTGTGTGTAGTCAGACTGTGTGTGTGTGTGTGTGTGTAGTCAGACTGTGTGTGCGTATGTGTAGTCAGACTGTGTGTGTGTAGTCAGACTGTGTGTGTGTGTGTGTGTGTGTAGTCAGACTGTGTGTGCGTATGTGTAGTCAGACTGTGTGTGTGTGTAGTCAGACTGTGTGTGTGTAGTCAGACTGTGTGTGTGTGTGTGTGTGTGTGTGTAGTCAGACTGTGTGTGTGTGTGTGTGTGTGTGTATGTGTAGTCAGACTGTGTGTGTGTGTGTGTGTGTGTGTGTGTAGTCAGACTGTGTGTGTGTGTATGTGTAGTCAGACTGTGTGTGTGTGTGTGTATGTGTAGTCAGACTGTGTGTGTGTGTGTATGTGTAGTCAGACTGTGTGTGTGTGTATGTGTAGTCAGACTGTGTGTGTGTATGGTCAGACTGTGTGTGTATGTGTAGTCAGACTGTGTGTGTGTGTGTGTGTAGTCAGACTGTGTGTGTGTGTGTGTGTGTGTGTGTGTGTAGTCAGACTGTGTGTGTGTGTGTATGTGTAGTCAGACTGTGTGTGTGTGTGTGTGTGTGTGTAGTCAGACTGTGTGTGTGTGTGTGTGTAGTCAGACTGTGTGTGTGTGTGTGTGTGTGTGTGTGTGTAGTCAGACTGTGTGTGTGTGGGTGTAGTCAGACTGTGTGTGTGTGTGTGTGTGTGTGTAGTCAGACTGTGTGTGTGTGTAGTCAGACTGTGTGTGTGTGTGTGTGTAGTCAGACTGTGTGTGTGTGTAGTCAGACTGTGTGTGTGTGTGTGTGTGTGTAGTCAGACTGTGTGTGTGTGGGGTGTGTGTGTGTAGTCAGACTGTGTGTGCGTGTGTGTGTGTGTAGTCAGACTGTGTGTGTGTGTGTGCGCGTGTGTGTGTGTGTAGTCAGTCTGTGTGTGTGTGGGGTGTGTGTGTGTAGTCAGACTGTGTGTGCGTGTGTAGTCAGACTGTGTGTGTGTGTGTGGTGTGTGTGTGTGTGTAGTCAGACTGTGTGTGTGTGTGTAGTCAGACTGTGTGTGTGTGTAGTCAGACTGTGTGTGTGTGTAGTCAGACTGTGTGTGTGTGTGTGTGTGTAGTCAGACTGTGTGTGTGTGTATATGTGTAGTCAGACTGTGTGTGTGTGTGTGTGTAGTCAGACTGTGTGTGTGTGTGTGTGTAGTCAGACTGTGTGTGTGTGTGTGTGTGTGTGTGTAGTCAGACTGTGTGTGTGTGTGTGTGTGTGTGTGGTCAGACTGTGTGTGTGTGTGTGTGTGTGTAGTCAGACTGTGTGTGTGTGTGTGTGTGTGTGTAGTCAGACTGTGTGTGTGTGTGTGTAGTCAGAGTGTGTGTGTAGTCAGACTGTGTGTATGTGTGTGTGTAGTCAGACTGTGTGTGTGTAGTCAGACTGTGTGTGTGTGTGTGTAGTCAGACTGTGCGTGTGTGTGTGTAGTCAGACTGTGCGTGTGTGTATGTGTGTAGTCAGACTGTGTGTGTGTGTAGTCAGACTGTGTGTGTGTGTAGTCAGACTGTGTGTGTATGTGTAGTCAGACTGTGTGTGTGTGTGTAGTCAGACTGTGTGTGTATGTGTAGTCAGACTGTGTGTGTATGTGTAGTCAGACTGTGTGTGTGTGTAGTCAGACTGTGTGTGTGTAGTCAGACTGTGTGTGTATGTGTAGTCAGACCGTGTGTGTGTGTAGTCAGACTGTGTGTGTGTGTGTAGTCAGACTGTGTGTGTGTGTGTGTATGTGTAGTCAGACTGTGTGTGTGTGTGTGTGTAGTCAGACTGTGTGTGAGTGTGTGTGTAGTCAGACTGTGTGTATGTGTGTGTGTAGTCAGACTGTGCGTGTGTGTAGTCAGACTGTGCGTGTGTGTATGTGTGTGTGTGTAGTCAGACTGTGTGTGTGTGTAGTCAGACTGTGTGTGTATGTGTAGTCAGACTGTGTGTGTGTAGTCAGACTGTGTGTGTATGTGTAGTCAGACTGTGTGTGTGTGTGTGTGTAGTCAGACTGTGTGTGTGTGTAGTCAGACTGTGTGTGTGTGTAGTCAGACTGTGTGTGTATGTGTAGTCAGACTGTGTGTGTGTGTGTAGTCAGACTGTGTGTGTGTGTGTGTGTAGTCAGACTGTGTGTGTGTGTGTGTGTAGTCAGACTGTGTGTGTGTGTATATGTGTAGTCAGACTGTGTGTGTGTGTGTATATGTGTAGTCAGACTGTGTGTTTTTGTGTGTAGTCAGACTGTGTGTGTGTGTGTAGTCAGACTGTGTGTGTGTGTGTGTGTGTGTGTGTAGTCAGACTGTGTGTGTGTGTGTGTGTGTAGTCAGACTGTGTGTGTGTGTAGTCAGACTGTGTGTGTGTGTAGTCAGACTGTGTGTATGTGTAGTCAGACTGTGTGTGTGTATGTGTAGTCAGACTGTGTGTGTGTAGTCAGACTGTGTGTGTGTGTGTGTGTGTGTGTGTGTATTACTCTACATGTTGGGTCTCACAATAACACAAAGTGAATCCACAGACTGGAACAATCACAAAGCTGTTGAATCAATCTGAAGACATAACGATGGGGGATTCTCGTTTCGGCACTGTTTCAGAATCACGCTATGAAAAGTGTTCAAATGAGTTTATAGAATCATTCCCCTCCCCCTCTCAGACACAGTGTGCCCCCCCCCTCCCCCCTCTGTCTCACCTGCACAGCATCCTTGGTGAGGATGAAGGGTTTCATGGGCGGTCTGGGGGGCTGGTTTGTGGGTCTGGTGGAGTTCTGCTTCAGTCCATCCATGTTCTTCAGGATCTCCTCCTCCTGCCCGATGCTCTCGATCTCCTCCAGACTCACGGTGATCCACCTCCTCACGTTCAGCAGGTAAAACTCTCTGCTCATCTCGTCGTCCGCCTGCCCGCTCTCCACCGCGCTGCGGACGTCCGACAGTCGAGCCTCCAGCTCCTTCTTCTGACGGTAACGCTCAATCTTAGCCTGCCGCTGTGTTGCCATGGCGACCAGGTCAGCTGAGCCGGGGGCGGGCTGGAAGAGGAAAAATCACATAAATCTGTTTGTTTCCTCTGCACTCATTCACAGGTTCATTCAGACACTTTCTCACGTCATCACCCTTTAATTATGACCTCTGTTTGTTCAGACAGAAATCCCTCAGTTTGAGAGTAAATAATGTAAAACTTCAAATACAAGCCCATCCCAATTTGAGGTCCTTTTACTAGCCTGGTGTTGCTGAACGTTTCAACAAATAAAGGCGGTCTCAATTTATTTTTAAACATGATCTCCCAGCCAGGTGGTGAGGAGACAGTGAGTAGAGCACGTTTTTACATGGTTGGTTGTTTTTTTAGTGGATTCAGTTTAAGTGGTTTTTATGTTGGGTAACATCTGTGAAAGTTCTGAAACTTTGGCTTCAGAAGTCTTGCACTGACTGACACAAGCTTATCCAGTGTGAAACATGCATTACAGTGGAGCCTTTCAATGAGGTGACTCCTGCAGTGGAAAAGAGAACTGTGTTCCTGACTTTGTTGCTCTTTCCCAAACATTTAGATTTTGAGAATCTCATCATTACTACTAAAGGTGGCACCCAACTTTGAAGAGAGACAATGTAAACATATCTTGGTATTTGGATTGATGAGAAGGTAACATTTAAAAGTCATGGATCAAATTTTTTTTTTTCCAGTGTTAGATTACATTGACATTTTGAGCAGGTATGCTTCTGCTGAAACCCCTCGATGCAATTAGGTTCATCACAGGGGATGTTTAACACTCATCACTGCATCCTGGACTCAAAGGTTGGATGGTCCCCTCTCTGAGAGTGTTGTAGTCAAGACCAATGGAACAGACAATTTTAATATGATTTACAAACAGTCTGCATTTGGCAATCATCATGTTAGCACCCATACAAAGTGAAAAACAAAACAAAAACAAACAAATAACATCAAAAATCATCACAATGTGTACAACCTATCCCACCAGTTTTATTTTACATAATTGTGTTACTATACTGTCCCCATGTTTTTCTTTGTCCTGTTTGCTCATTTACTTATTTTGTCCCTCTTTCTAATTCATTCATTTTATTTACTGACCCTTTTCCTTTTGTTTTGTTTGCTTGTTTGTTTTTGTCTAAATCTGCTTGCAAAGCTGTATCGTACCACAGTTCCCCTCAAAAAATAAAATAAAAGACCAATGGAGACCAAGACAGACCCGAGACCGGAGAACTCTGAGACAAGACCAAGACCATAAAAATCACTGAAAAATCCTCATCATCACTCACTGAGACCGTGACACCGGGAAGGTTGCGTCCGTAACCGAGGGATAAGAATCAAACTACAAATGAATTGTAGTTCCTTGCTCTTATAGAAAGAGGCGTTTTCCCTCTAATCACAGTGATGACAGGGAAAAATAACCTGTTGAGATGAGACACTGAGAACTTTAAAAAGTGGTCTCGAGAGCGATCTTGGTCTTTTCGAGAACTACAACACTACTCTGAGAGACATGATCTACATACTTAACTGTTCATTTTACGGGATGCACCGGTTCAACATCTGTATCTGCCGATATCGGCCCTGCTCACAGACATCGGCAAATAATGTGGCATGAACCGATGTCTGTAGCCGATGTTCATCGGTTGTACCAAATCAATTTCATGCCGACATCCAGAACACTTGACTACTGATTCAGAGGAGAGGTTCTTTTATTGGACAGACGATGACGTCGTCTGTTCAATAAACTGACTTGTTTTCATTGTCAAACATTGCATTGTGGGAGTCTGACACCAAAAGAAGTCTTGAAAAAAACATCGGAATCAGCTAAATTGTAATTTTAAACATCTGTATCGATTTTCCCAAAAGGTGCCTCTCTAGTTAATTCATAAAGCACCTATTAGCCTGGTCTTCTGGGGCACATTACACCTGGTCTCATGAGGGGCATACGCACCAGGGCGCAGTTTTTCAAAAAATTTAATATGGATCAAAGTGATCCACTCCACAGTTATCCCCATCCCCAAGAAAAGCCCCGCAAAATCACTGAACGACCTCAGGCCTGTGGCCCTCAACGTCTCTGGTGATGAAGGCCATGGAGAGGATCATAAAACAACACATCATCAGAGAAACCGACTCCCAGATGGAACCTCTACAATTTGCTTATCGTGCAGGCAGAGGTGTCGATGATGCAAAAACATTCATAATAGACACTGTTCAAAAACACCTGGAGCACCCCAACACCTCAGCCAGACTCCTGTTTGCAGACTTCTCCTCTGCATTCAACACCCTGCAGCCTCACATCCTGGCTGACAAACTTTCAACTTGCTTCCATCTGAACGACCAGCTTATCCTGTGGATATTGGATTTTCTGACCAACAGATCACAGAGTGTTCTGGTCAACAACACCTTCTCCAACCTCCAACACACCTCAACTGGCTCCCCTCAGGGCCGCGTGCTCTCACCTCTGCTCTTCATCCTCTACACGGATGACTGCAGAACCACACAGCCAAACTGTCACCTGGTGTAGTACGCAGACGACACAGTTCTCCTGTCTCTGCTGTCAGGCCCCTCTCAGCACCATGGACCAGTTCTTCAGGAGTTTGTGGAGTGGTGTGACAGCTCCTGCCTCGAACTGAACGTGAGCAAGACCAAAGACCTGGTGGTGACCTTCTCCAACAAGCAGAGGGAACTGGCTGCATCAGCAATCACCACAATCCATGGGAATCCTGTCGAACTAGTAGAGGAGTATAAGTACCTGGGTACCATCTTCGACAGCCTGCTGAAATTCTCCTCCAACACCGAGGAGATTCTCAGGAAATGTCAGCAGCGAAAATACCTCCTAAGGAAGCTCAATTCCTTTGGAGTCAGTAAAAACATTCTTCTGACCTTCTACTACTCCTTCATTGAGAAGTTTACATCTGTTAGTCCGATCACTGTCCACTTATATCTACTCCTTTATATTTAGTATTTTAAGTTAAGTTTAAGCTTTAGGTTGTATTTAAATTGACACTTTATATTTAGGTTAAAATGTTTCGGACCTGCACTGTTGTTAATTTACTGCTGTGGGTGCTTTTGAATTGCCCTCCGGGGACAAATAAAGTTTTTTGAATTAAATTGAATTATTTACCTGCCCAGGTACAACAGATGCAGATTAGCTATTCGCTAAATCTGATGAATTTACATTTATTGTGCACTGCCCCTGTAAAAATAAACAATAAAGAAATAATAAAAATACATTAAATGTCTCATTAGGATAAAAAAAGTCAAAGAAAATACTTTTGTTGTCAGCAGATGAGACTGACTTTTCTTCAAGAGAAGGAAACAAAGCTTCATATCCTCCTCTTAGAAGAGAGGCTGAAAGATGCTGTATCACAGTTTCTGAGGATGAAATGTTAAATTATTGTTTTTGCAGATAGTTTTTCTAATTAGTTGAAAATATTTTATGTTTAATTATTTAATTTAGAATGGATATTGTTTTGGTCTGTGTTGCTTTACTATACAAGCAGTGAATAAAAGAATGATTCAATATGTGTCATGTGTCCTACATGTCTCTACCTCCACCCTGAATCCACCTTGAATCCACCCTTCCAGTGGGATCAGGATAATCCTGATTTTAACACTAAACCTATCCTAATCTAAACCTTAGAGTTTTGAAATACCCAAAATCAACATTTGATCTGGATTCTGGACAGGAATGGATTACCAAATCCGTATCCCACTTTTGTAGGATCAGGATCCCATCTCTGCTTTTGAAACACCCAAGTTTGAGATTTTATCCTATCCAGATCATTCTGATCCAGATTCAACTTTTTGAAGAACTGGGCCCAGGTGCCTCGAGGTCAACCTGAGTTTAGAAGATCTGCCTTTGTCTTATTTGCACCATGCTCTTGGAAATCACTACAATGCAGTAGTTTCTGATAGTCATTTAAAATCTGTAATTATTAACCTCTGACTGCACCGGTTTGAATTGATTTTAATGTTAACATCATTTATTAAGTGATAGAAATCTCTCCACTTCAGCTGCTCCACAGGTGGAGGTCTTTGCTCTCAGAGAAGAACCTTAGAAGTCCAGATTATAATTCAGTGGACTCCAGAATCCAAAGAAAGTACTGGAGCACATGAACCACTTCTCAGGAGGATATAAATCTAATCCCATGTGTACCTTTGCAGCAGGGAGGTCGCTGTGTGACTCTTCACCTGGACTCTCTCTCCTCTTCGGCAGGTTGAACCTGGTCACGTGGTACTCTTTGCATCTCATCAGGAAGTCCATGAAATGGTCCCGGGCGGTCTGAACCGTAGTAAGCCTCTGGTCTCTGCTAGTCTGCTTCAGGGTCAGGGCTCCGAGCAGGGCGGGCAGCAGCAGGTACTTAAGGTCTGCGGTGGAAACCTCCTCCAGGTCTTCGTTCCGACTGAACAGGTCCAGCTGAGCCACCATCCGGGCCGCCTCCTGAAGGAGGCCCAGCCCGCGGCGGACCCGGAGCTGGACCGCGTTGGACCCGAGGGGCTCGTTAGTGCTGTCCACCTCCTCGTAGATCTTCCAGCCCCCATCCAACAGCTCGCTCAGTTTGGGGGCATCAGACCCTGACGCATCCCGAACTTCACCACTGGGCTCACTAGACGCCATCTTTTCTTCACTTCCGGGTTCTGTCTTCTTCGTTTGTGTTTTGTTTTTTACCATGTTGATGTTTCAAGTGTTAGCGCCCCCTCTGGTCAGACAAAGAAACGACATCTGAAGGACCAAAGGCCTAATATTACTTTTTCATTTACGATTTTCACATTTTTAAGTAATTTATTGATAAATATGATTCTTTTATTGAAATTCTATGGCAATAAAATAAAAAAAAATACAAAATAAATCAGTTACTGAAAATCTGCAACACTCCTGTCCAGGAAAGAAATAAGAAAAAATAAAGAAACTCTCTGTGCTTGACCAACTATTGAAAACAGCTTTTATTGAGTCCAGGTTCCCCCTAAGGTATGAGGTGCTGCAGGGCATGCTAGGAATTAGTGTTTTGACATGGTCTTTTTTTCGTTCAGGGCTACATACCTGACCAACACATGGCTGATCCCAACGCAAGAAGCCAAAGCAATCCGCTTCGTTGGTTGTTGTTTTTTTAGATCCGTGTAGCATTAATGAAAGAGATGATTCTTCTTCGGGTGTTCAGCTCTTTTCTCTCTCTCTCTCTCTGTTGGTTTCTTCAGGGCTAAACAGAGGCTAAACACAGCGGCAGACATATTCCTGGAGGTGGTCCTAAAGAGAGATTTCCCAGAATTCATCACCTCCTACTTAAATCAGGACCACACCTTTCTCAGCTCCCAGGACTTCAGACAGGTGGAGGCTCTGGAGGCAGACATTCCCCGACACAAACTGTGAAGAGTCTCAGATGGAAGATCTCCACATGTTCTTACAGAGAGTGTATTACTGCCACCACAATAAAATAAATATTAACCTTTCTGTTTGCTTTTTTTTAATGTGAACATTTTACTGATCTCTTTGACATTAGACACCTGGCCAAAACTATTTTAACAATAAACAATCAAACTTTCTTTCATTCACTGGGATTTCCTTGAACACATCTGCAGACCCTGTCTTTGCTCCCTGTTTGCTGTGTCTTTCCACAAAATTCCACAACATAAAAAGGTTTAAATGTTTTATGATTGCATCTGGAGAGAGATGAGCATTTGTTAAACAATCTGCATTTCATAATATAGTGTGAACAGAAAATATTGTTTTTCAGGTGAGCCCAAACGTTTTCCTTACCACCAGACCTACAGCATGCACAACTATCTATTCAGTGAGGACTGCTCTTAGACATCAATACTCTAAAAGAAAGAGCTTAACACTATTAATGACAGAGGGACACCCCGGTTCTGAAGCGACCAAACTCAGAGCTAGAAGCATCATATTTGGCCAGCAATGTAAAAAAACATTACTGACGAGTTTCTTTCATGTGCAGTGTGAAACAGCACCAGATCTCATCAGCAGAAGGAGCCTCTGAAGCTTCGCCCAGTTCCAAGCCTCCCATGGTCCACAGTGTGGCAACTGACATTTTCGATTGGCATGGTAAACATTACCAAGTGCTGGTCGACTCTTATTCAGGTTGGTTTGAAATCGAGTCGCGACCTTCTCCGTGACATGACGTCATTAGCTGTGATCACAAAATGAAAAAGACACTTTGCAGTGCATGGCACACCTCACACCCTGCGCTCTGACAATGCTAGCCAGTACTTTCTCGCTCCATGTCCTCTTGTTCACGGTGAGAAGGCAGACTCAGAGGGCAGAACAAACATCTAGCTGTGGGAGTGTCACCCACCTGGGGGAGGGGCTACTGCCCTTTGTGATGTCATGAAGGGAGGGAAGGAGAGGATGGACTTTTCTCATCATTGAGGGGTTTGTAGACAGACTAGAGACACATAATAGTGCTAGAGAAACATGGTGAAGTGTAGTTTACATAATATGTGACCTTTAAAGGATATCTTTGTTTTATTTAGTTTTTCTAAAGAAACTGGAATAAAATCAGTAAAATTAGTTTAAGGCACTTTAATATCAGAAATAAATCTCACGCAGAGAATACAAACTGATACAAAACATTTAAAGCACTTTGTTTCAAACAGGAAACACAAATCTCTTTAGTGCCGTCTCAGATGAATCTCAGCTCATAACAAAAGAAAAATCATCAAATGTGAACATTTATGCTGTTTTTACACAACCAAAATCTCAGAGCACGGAAACAAAGATAAACCAGCCAAACACAGAATCCCAACACGGGTAAGTTACAGAAAAGATGATCTGATAATGAACACGACTTTTACATTTTAACACCTCCTTCTTTTAAATAAACTTTTGTTTATTAACGTGGACATGATTCTGTCGTCATGATAACAACATGTATCCCTCCACCACACAGCCGGATTATTTATGTTTGTATTGATAATATTGAAGTTTATATTTTATGTTATTTAAGTTTAATTAGGTTTATGATATTTGTTATTTTGTATCGAGGGTAATTTATAATGTTTGTAATAAAGCCTGAGAGAGAAAGGAAGTCTCTGATTTGTTGTTTCATCACTTTGCAGACAGGTAGATCAGAAGTTTACATACCTGTAGGTAAAGGTTGTAGAGGTGCAGGTGAAACATGAACTCCTGCAGGATTATTTTTGTTACAGTGATGAGACAACACATCAAAGTGTTTCACAGATTTATCAGACTCTATTATATACTTAAAGACACAATGAACATTGTGTTTCTGTTTGACTTTAAAGGTATAATATGCAACAATTTAAACATTATTATATCAGATATCACTAAAATATCACTGAGTAATGACTTTTTTTTTTAAAGAGTGAAGTCAAACTCCCTCTTGGTCTTTTGTTGTTCTCAGCTTTGTGTTCACACTGACAGGATGACACTCGGCCCAGTTGTACCGTACCGTGCTGAAGCATTCTTGGCCCCCTTCCTCATTCCCCCGCTGGCCTGCACTCAAACTGCTGCGGGACTAACCGGGCCTGAGCACGGTTACCTCTCGTACATCACGTCGTAGCACAACACATGCATGTCTTTATGTAATCATAAAGCGAGGTTAGTTTACAAGACAGATTGACTCGGAAAAAAAATAAAAGAAGAGACGCACGGTTGGGTCCGCTTCCGCAGATCGGAGAAAAGCACAGAGAACATGACAGCTACTTTACTGACTGTGTGTCTTAATTTGAGTCATGTTGCCAAGATTTCTCAAAGACCTCTCCAAAGCGTGCCAGGGCCAAGGAGGTGTACCAAGCTTGAGCACAGATCACTCGCACTACTCAAAGCGACTGGACTTTAGGGGTGAGGCGTGTTTAGGCACAGTACAGATTGTCTAGTGTGAGTGCGCCCTTAGTTTCACTCAGAGACTCAAACATGTTTTTCTCATGAACCCCATCCTCTCGAACAGTAAGCCCAACCACCATGTGGGGGAAGAGAGATGCCTTGCCCACTCAAGGACGCTGGCTGTAAAGGCACAATGGCGGAGTTGCGTTGCAAGAGTACAAATCAAGAAGAATCAACAGACTTTCCAAACAGAAGAAAATAGATTTTGGGCTGAATTAAATCAAAGAAATAAGAACAGAATCCTGTTTGCACATCAGGATGGAGATCAGTTCTACTGACGGCTGCACCTGCTCGAACTCTGAGGGAGGGGCGGGGGGAGGAAGGGAGACGCGGTAGCGGTGTATTGACTGGTGCTAAAGCGCAACATCTACTGGATCCAAAGTCACAAATTATACCTTTCAGGTGAGAAACAGCTAATCATCAATTTGTTTAACCTCCTTCTTATTGTTATATTTATATGAATGTCTTTTAAATTCAGACTGAGCGAGGACGTCAGTTTATCTGCTCCTGAACACACCTCCATCTTTTCTGTTCATTTGTGACCGAAGTCATTCAAGGTTAAAATGTTCAATTAATGTGTTAATTTATAAATATCTTAAACTGGTTCACATTCAAAAAACACACAAACGACAAACACACGATCATAAACCTCTTTCTGGTCCCAACACGTGTGGAGTCTCACTCTGAGATCTGTGAGCGGAGCCACACTTACGACAATTAATCACCAAAGATCTCTGAACAGTTCATCCAAATTTGGCACAACCTGATCGATGTGATAAACAGCTGATCAGTCTTTGTGAAGGCACATTGTGTGTGTGTGTGTGTGTGTGTGTGTTGACATGGATTATCTAACAGACGTGTTGTCGGGGAAACCCTGCCTGATGACAGGGACTTCCTGTCCTGAGGTTGAAGCTTTGAGGATGCCGTCGCTTTAAGACAACAGAAAGCTGAAAGAGAGAGAGAAAGAGCGAGAGAGAGACTGTGAGCCAATAGGAAACCAGGATTCATCTCAGGAAATTACAGCAGGTTAAACAGGAACCACACACACTCACCTGTACGGGTAACCATGATACTTTGCTCTGAAGATGGACAACAGCCAGCTGAAGAAGAGCATCACGAGACCCACACCTGCAACGCACATGACTGACAGACACAGACACACAGACACACAGACACACACACACACACAGGTGAGCCCCAGTGAAAAGCCCTGCTCTCCATACTATTACTATAGCTGCATGTATGAATATGTTTATAATACGTGTGTATGTATCATATAGTGTGTGCGTGTACTTACTCTTCCTCTTGCCGATGTCGAGGTCAGAGGTAGCAGCCTCACACAGCAGTACCATCCCCATGGTAACAGCAGCATCTACACACAGGTAAAGGCTCAACAACACATGTGAGGATGAAAGTTACTTCAAACTCCGAGGGACAACAACCACGCTACAGAGGAGGAGGAGGAGGAGATGAGGAAGAGATGAGGAGGGGAAGAGGAGGAAGAGGAATAGGAGGAGGAAGAGGAAGAAGAGGAGGAGGAGATGAGGAGGAGGAGGAGGTAAACTGATGAAGGATACTGAAGATGAGGACGATGTGAGTCTCAGCCACAAACTGAGCCTGACTGCTTCCATGGATGTAACTCTGAAGAACACAAAGAAACACAAAAACAATTACTGAGCTGGGTAATGTCCACAACCTCTCAGTTCAATTCAACTTCACTTCTTTGGGTCATGATTCTATTTGATATCGATTTAATAATACATACAGATGACAGGACAGATAACTCATCAAGGTCCCTTCTGATATTTGTTAAATAATCATGTGCATTGTTTGTAGGTTTAGAACAAACTGACTCAAAATGTATTTTATCGATGCATTATTCTTTAATAAACAAAGAAGAAAACATGAAAGCACAGTATGATCTAAAATGCACATTTGTATCTATCCTAAATTCACAGCACCCACAGCGCCCCCAATGGAGAGGGACGTCATTACAACGACATAAAATCGATCTCAGGATTTCCCTGAATCGATATTGAATTGGGAAAATATTAATTGCAATGCATTGATGAATCAATAATTTTAACCAGCCCTATTAATGACTAATAAAAACATTGTAGTATAATAAACGGTGTTGTCCCGTGTGTGTGTGTGCGTGTGTGTGTGCGTGTGCGTGTGCGTGTGTGTGTTACCACTTGTCCGGTGCTGGGGTTCTTGTGAGCGTACGGTGGTCCTCTAATGTGATTCCACATCTGACCTGAAGTCATGATCAGCACAAAACACTAACACACATACAGACACACACATACACACACATACACAGACACACACACACACACACACAGACAGACAGACAGACACACACGGGCAACAAAAGAAACAAACACACAACATGAGCAACATGATCACTTTATAAACATCCAGATATGCGAGTACATATTTACATGGATCTATATACACATTACCTGTATTATGTTTGTGTGTATATATAGTTGTGTATATTGGTGTTTATTATTTCTGTGTGTGTTACCAGAGCAGAGAAGGCCCACACATTCCTGTTGAACAGGAACTCCAGGTTGTGTCTGCGCAGGTAAGCGAGTCCTCCAATCACAGCGAGCAGGAGGCCGAGCAGCAGAGGGCCGGCGTAGTTTGGAGGCCGAATCACCCTGATCTGAGAGACAGGACACTCTTCATCATCACCATTATCATCATCATCATGTGACTGTGACACGCAGCTCCAGGTGAGTCTTACCTGTACGTCCGTCCTGTCAGCCACCCAGCGAGCGAGCTGCTCGGCAGCGAAGCCTCGGACCTGCAGCTCGTACGTGTCAGTGCGACGAGGTTTCCCTTTAGACGGAAAGTGGAGGAAGGTCGGAGCAGAATTCATGTTCAGCTGAAATACACACAGAGACACACACAGACAAACACAATACACATCAAATAACACACACAGACACTATAATTACAAGATCTATTATCAACCTATCTGTCTACATAAATCTTTTTGTTCACTGTTGTTGTTGTTGTTGTTTGTGTCGTTTTATCAGTCTGTGTCGAGCAGGCGGAGTCCGGTTCCTGCACGTTTAAAGGAAGTTTTTACTGATATTTGCTAAATTTTGCCACGGGTTTGTGCTGGTGGTGGATTAATGTTGGATCTTTGTAAGTTATATAATAAAGAGTTCGGTGTAGACTGATGGATTCGTAGTTAAGTTGTATGTTAACTTCATGTAGATGTACAGAAACAGTCTCTGAGAAAACAAACAGCGACATGAGAACGGAGGTCGTCTCACCATCTGGAAGACGTCTGATCCCTCGTCGAAGTCGACAGAAGCAAAGAAGACTTTGTTGGTGAACGCAGACGAATATCTCCAGGAGTTAGCCAGCACCTGGAACTCCTCGTCCGCCTGTCTGAGATTTAAACATCAATTAAAATAAAGGTTTTTTTAAAATTTAAATATAAGCTACCTGTGTCACTCATCCTTACTTGCAGACTCCACACTGTCTCTGAGGCTGCAGCGCCGTGAACATGATGACCACGGAGTAGTTTCTGGGCGGAGCCTTAACGAAGCGTCTGAATTTATCTCCATTCATCCTGATGACCGAACGCTTCGACGCCCAGTCCATCATCTGAGACATTTTCTCTGACAGCAGAGTCTTCAAAAAATACACAAGATTACTTATAATGATAAAACACTGTCTAAAATAGTTTTATGGCTTATTAGAGTGTGTGTGTGTGTGTGTGTGTGTGTGTGTGTGTGTGCCTATGGTGGTGCACTACTTTATGTGTGTCAACCCCCTCTAGGGACAGCGGGGGTCCTCAGTCTCTGGCGCCCTTATTTTTTCTCTAATATACACAGAACAAATAATGTTTTATAGCATATATTTGAATGAAATGTGATATCGGGTAGTGTTTTAATCTGTCAGGTGACAGGTGAGTGTTAGAGTTAGTAAAGTAACCTGACTGAATGTCAGTTACAGTAAACACAATGAACTGTTGATTAGTAAACACAATTCTTACATCAGAAACTAAACAGAAGATTTGATTTGTTGACATAAAGTTTGTGAGAAGTGCCTCAGGTGTGTTTACCTGGATCTGTTGGCTGTAAACTGGACCACTAACACAGATATAATCATTATAATCACCATTAGTGAGGTTTATTAAACGTTAACAGGATAACTTTTTAAATTATTATGCTAGCTCACTTCCACTCGTTATCTGGTTCTGTTAGCTGACAGGTTGACGGTCTGCAGTGAACTTTTAAAAAACGTCTTTAAAATGTTTTTAAATGTTATTAAAGTCCGTCGGGCTCTACGTGACGTTAATAAACGTTTTTACCTCTTTCTTCTTCTGCGCTTCAGCGGCTTCATACTGGAAAATACAGAAGACAAACAGCGAAATCCAAACTTTTACAAACATCCTGCTAATGCTGCTAACGCCGCTGCAGAGTCCTGTCAGCCTCTGGTTGGTCAGCTCGCAGCCAATCAGAGACCTTGCGTCTTCTTTGCCGATAAAAATAGAGGTTTAACCGCTCTTAGACTCGATAGCGCCCCCTTCTGTTCCGGAGTGAGCTATTACCTTTCACACGCTCAGGACTCAGTGGATCATATGTAATAATAATAATCATAATAATAATAGTAATACAATAAAACCTCCTATCAGGCTCAGTAATCTGTGGATCAGAGGTACAGTGGGTCCTTTGGGAGGAGGTAGGTTTGAGGCTATCATTTATATCCAGAAGACTCACTGAATAATTTGAATATTTTGATCACTCCTGTATCTTTTGGCAAGAGATTCGAAACATAACCTTCACTTCCATACGAATATTCATTGTTTGGATATTTTACTTACTCCCCTTCTAAATCAAATCAATACAACCTCATCTGTTAGCAAGATCTCATATACACAAATCTAACTTTTCAGACAGTTAACCATACCTTCTTGTTTTTAAAAAACGAATTACTCCCTCCTCTGGGTCTGGTGGCCCCTCCCTCTCACATGTGCACACCTTGAACAGGTTGGGTCCTTTAGGTGGCAATTCCCCTCCTGAAGGGTCTGGGTGCTGCTGCTGCTGCTGCTGCATGACCCGATCAAAGAAAAATTAATAGCATCACTAAAAAACATACACTAACATTGCTAAAGCTAGAGTCAAAATAAAACAAAATTAAGTACAAACAAAGATTAAATATTAAACTAGGGATGTCAGACATACGCCCGTGGGTCGTATCCAGCCTGACAGCAGGATTCATCTGGCCCGTTTTGGGAAGAAGGAGGAAATGTATTGAAAAATATTTTGAGATATTTTATAAATGTATTTAATGTCTGCAAACTTATCCGGCCCACTTGAGGTCTCATTTGAACAAATCCAGCCCCTGACCCAATAGGACTTTGACACCACTGTATTAAACTAACAGAGCTGTGCAGGTTTATGATTTTTTTTTATAGATGAAAATGTAATTTAGCTTTTAAAAATATTTACATATGACTACAGATTACTTACAGAAATATAAAACAAAGATATTGAGATTTAAAGAGATGATCTTTTAAAGACTAATGGTGTATGTACAGCTCTGTGGTGTATGTATGTACAGTTATTTACAGATGGAATTAGTGCAGGGATGTTTTGTTCATGGGGATTTGGAGCTGTTGGACGTTCTCTTCTGGTCGCAGCAGGTCACATAACGTGCTGCAGTGTTTGCACATTGTTGTACCTCACCCAGCAGGTACACCAGTTTGTGCTCGTTGTCCAATAAGTAAAATCCTTTGTGTGTGTTTGTGATGTCTCTGATGTCCTGATACAGAGGACAGAGCTCTGTCTCCACCTCATGCTGGGTGCAGTGGGTGCAGACTCTGTCCTCTTTGGGGAGCTAGGTCTGTCGGTGGCGTCCTCTCTCGATGGCGAGGCCGTGTTCACTGAGTCTGTACGTGGTCAAAGATTTCCTCAGCTTTGGTTCAGTCACAGTGCTCAGATATTCTGCCACTGTGTAATCTCTATTTAGGGCCAGATAACATTCTCATTTGCTTTGTTTTTTGGTTGATTCTGCCCAATGTGTTAAATAGTTTTCTTTTTGTTTTTTAATAATTTGGTTGATTCCGATTGGGTTTCTGTCTGAGGGCTCTGCTTGGGAGTACAGTCCCAGAACCTCTCTCTCTCTCTCTCTCTCTCTCTCTCTCTCTCTCTCTCTCTCAATTTCTCTCTCTCTCTCTCTCACACACACACACACACACACACACACACACACACACACACACACCATTTTCATGTATTTTGTCGAGTTTTGTGATGTCTTTGCTGGTTGTAGTCTATTTCAATTGATGTCACAGTATTTCGCTTTTTTAAAAATTATTATAAATTTTTGTGTGAGTCTTTGCTGTCCTCCTCCTCAGTTTTGTTTGTATCGTCTAGCACTTGTACTGATTTCACAATTGCTCAATAAAAATTTAAAAATGAATAATAACAATTTATTTGATCTATTTGATTCTTTAAAAATAAGAGAGCTCTCAAAACCATAAATCAGTTGCCAGTGTTTGATTTGCTTGGGATTTAATTTGCTGTTTTGTTGACTGTCTCTGGGTCCACCTTAACTTGTTTATTATCTGACGTGTGTATATTTCAGTAAAAGGAGTGAAATGTCAAATTGTCTATATATCTTTCAATTGGAAAGAATGATTAAAGAAAAAGTGATGGTACAGCAGTAACTTATGAGAAAATATTCCATGATGTGTGTTATTGTGTTGGAATCACATACTGAAATCAGTAAATAAATCAAATGTGAATGTTTGGAAAACAGTTGTCAATAAGGACGTGATGTTAAAAAAAATCTCCCTCCTCTTCTCTCTCAACTCTCTGATTATTCTACGACAAAAAAGATTAAAGCTTAACACTCCAGTAGGTGGTGTGTATCAACCGCCATGAAACACAAAGGAAGAAGAGGAAGAAGCAGGTCTACCGGTTATGCCGTGATCAATGGAGTTTCTGGAGTCTGTTGGGGTCCTAACCAAATAAATCACAGGGTGTGTGTCCAACCAGCTTTCATCTCCATTATGTTGAAAATAATCCGAGACTAAGGTTGACTTTAATTGACAAACTTTAGTTTTCACAAGAATATTGCGACCAGAGGTGCTGCATGTCAACAGGCAAGGCAGGTAACTGCTTGGGGCCCCAGACCAGTAGGGGGCCCCTGAGGGCTGACAAACTTAAACCAAAGCAGTGGCCCAAAACGTGACTATGTTCTATCTATGTGGGGAGAAAAGTACAAGCTGCAAAATATATGCATGGTTGTCACACATTAAGACAAACCACATTTAAAGGGGACATATTATGAAAAATCCACTTTTAGTGTTTTTGAACATATATTTGGGTAACCTGAGTGTCTACTGATCCACAAAATGTGAAATAAACCCATCCAGTCCTTTGTTTGTGGTCTGCATAAGTCTTACAACACAGAGAAAAATGCTCCGTTTCAAATGTGCTCTCCTTGTTATGTCACAGTGGGATTCTGGTAAAAAAAAATCCCCTCCCCTCCCCTGGTATCTCCACCCATGTACTCCACCTCCAGCCTACAACAAAATTTTAGCGCAGATCCGCCATTTTTATTCTCGTTACAGAGGAGTGATGTCTACCAGGAAAACTCAGGGGGGGCTCATTGCATTTAAAGAGACACACACACCAAAACGGAGCATTCTCAGAAAGCTGGTTTATACAGGGTCACAAACCTCCTCTGGTGCTTGATTCATGTTATATTTTGACCAAAGCACAGCACAGATGTTTCATTTAGACCACAGGGGACTGTTTGAAAAGGTGGAGGAGGAGGATAATATGTCCTCTTTAATGTTGCTCAGAAATCACACCTTAATAATGATTCAAAGTCAATGTTCATCTCTTTATTATATTTGTTATGATTGTGGAAGTTTGTATATTATATATATATATATATATATATATATATATATATATATATATAAGAAGAAGAAGAAGAAGAATTAAAACTGCAAGCGGTGATGAAGGGCCCTCGCACCCCTGTGCATGTTGGGGTGTGTCGCGACCGCGGGAGTGCAGCAGCAGCGGAACATGGCTAAGCAGCAGGCCGTGCAGTTCGATTTGTCTAAAAGTCGTAGTACTGGCATGTTGAAATAGGCAACATAATGACATTTGGAGGAAATTGAGCATTGTATATAGGATGTGTACTTACTCTTTGCAGTAGGGGGCGCTATTGTTGAAGTTGACTAATGTTATGTCAATGTGTTCAGAGGCCAACCCTGATCATACCTGGGAAATTTTAAGCAGATCCGAGAAAGTATGTATGATGTAGTACTTAGTCCTTGCATTAGGGGGCGCTATGGTTAAACTTTATTATTGTTTTGTGTCACTGTGTTCAGAGGCCAACCCCGATCATACCTATGTAATTTCAAGAAGATCAGACAAAGTATATAAGAGTTACAGCCACTTCCTGTTTGATGGCGACTTCCTGTTGAGTTTTGGGCGTGGGTGCAAGAGCCTTTTTTGTAGGTTTTGTCATGTCGGAAATGCATAGTAACATTCAGAATTGTAGGTTCAACGTGCTGCGGGGGCTGAATGTTTGAAATATTGTAGGGGGCGCCACTGAGCCATTAAGCCACGCCCACTCACTTAAACGGTATAAGATGTTTGACTTTACCACCAGGATTATATGTATGAAGTTTCGGGACAGAACGACTATGTTAAGCCTGTGAAAAAACGACATTCTGTTTGATGGCCAGCGTATGGCGACAGCGTTGGACGTAGGCTTTTGAGCTTGAAAGTGTTGTATGGTCAAGGTGTTAGCATGGTCCACACCAATTATGAGGGGAAAATGAGCTACCGTGTAGCAATGGCTAATGCTAATTGAGAAGCAGTAACTTCCTGTTGTCAACAGGTGGCGCTGTGACAAATCAAAAAATGTCGATCATGGATGTGTTCAGGGTGGGTCCTGTATCATGCATGAGAAATTTTAATATGATTGAACACTAGATGTCAGAGATATAAGCATTTACTTTTTTGGCAACTTGCCAAAACGCTCCAAAAACTTAA